>NW_007246025.1:248927-250454 GCF_000164805.1 Carlito syrichta
GACTCCAACTCAAAAAAAAAAAAAATGTCTATTCTAATTTTCAGTAACATAAATAAAAACTTCCATCAAAGTTCCTGGTGCTGCTCCTGCTCCTTAAAATAGCAAAAGCCCAGGGCACAAGAGGGACAAGCATGTTTTTTTCCCCTCAAATTCTAATTTTTTTTTTTTTAGTTGGAGTCTTACTCTGTCACCCAGACTGGAGTGCAGTGGCACGCTCCCAGCCACCGCAGACTGGACATGCTGGGCTCTAGCAATCCTTCCGCCTCAGCTTTCCAAGTAGCTAGAACTACAGGTGCACACTACCATGCCTGGCTAATTTTTGATTTATTGTAGAGATGAGGTCTCGCCAAGTTGCACAGGTGGGTCTCGAACCCGTGGGCTCAGGCAATTCACTCACCTCAGCCTCCCAAAGTGCTGGAATTACAGGCTAAGCCACTGAGCCCAGCTTCCCCTCAAATTCTAGATGGCAAGGTATGGGGAAGCATAATTTAAGTGTAAGTGTGCACATGTGCTCACACATGCACACACAAAACTAAACTCCTATCAAATGGATTATTATTAGCAAGCTGACACCTGTCTGGGAGCACAGAGTTGGGAGGATGAGAACAGGGAAAGATGGAAAACCAGTGGTTCAAAAGTGCTGAGGACAGAATGATGGGGAAGGAAATATAGGAGTGAGATTAAAAGCTCATAAACACTACTGTACTTTGTTTGGAAACTAGTTACTGCTAATGTCACAATTCTAAAGCCAAAACAAAATATACCCCAGTAATTTTAAACTTAATATTCAAGAAATACTTAGGCTTTAAGTTCAAAAAATTGCACACTCATGATTATCCCAATTACATGGGTAGTGATCCAATCTGTGGCTGTAATCCATGCTTCCAAGCATTCTCTGCTTTCTTTCAACAAATTCATTAGTTCAACAAATATTTGAACATCTACAATGTGCTGGTCCTTTTTTAAGCAGAACCGAGGATGCTTCAGTATACAAATTAGACCAATATCCTAGGCAGCATAGAGCTCACACTGTAAATAGAATATCAGATAGTGGTAAAACCTATGTAGAAAAACAGAGAAAAGGAATGGAGTGCGAGTTTAAATAAGACCTCACCAAGGTGATATCTGAATAAAAATCAAATGGAGATTGTGAAAGGGTCCTGAAGCAGGATCATGTTTCAGCAAAGATAGCAGTGTGGCTAGACAACAGTGACCTAGGAGAGGATATTAAGAGTATGCTATAAAGTATTATTAGGAAGCTGGGCTCGGTGGCTCAGCCTGTAATCCCACGCCTTGGGAGGCCGAGGTAAGTGGACTGCCTGAGCCCGCGGGTTCGAGACCCTCCTGGGCAACTCATCTCTACAATAAATCAAAAAATCAGCCGGGCATGGTAGCGCACGCCTGTAGTTCCAGCTACTTAGAAGGCTGAGGTGGAAGGATCGCTGGAGCCCAGCAGGTCGCAGCTGCAGTGGCCGGGAGCAGCCACTGTACTCCAGTCTGGGCGACACAGTGAGACTCCAACACACA
>NW_007246025.1:250549-262246 GCF_000164805.1 Carlito syrichta
GGGGGGGGGGGAGGGCCACATGTGCACACATGCATGTTCTTAGGGCACACATGTAGGTCTTGAGCTTTTTATCCCAAACGTTGAGTGGAGGAAGATGAAGATCTAAGCAGAGGAAGATCAGAATGACTCTGGCTGCTGTGCTGAGAAAGACAACATGGGACAAGGGAAGAAGGCTAAACTACAAAATTCACTTGACACACTGGATCAGGAGGATGTAGGAAGAGAGCAATGGTGACTCAAGGTTTTCAGCTGAAGCAACCCAAAGGACAGAGTTGCTACTACTAACTGAGATGAATAAGACCAGGAGAAGATTTGGGGACGGGGGTTTCAAAAGTTTGGTCTTGGACATAACTAGATATGCTCAGGCACTCTAACTGAGTTTATTATAGTTTATCAGAACTTTCTGCAAAGGGTAGGGAGATGTGACAAGTGAAGTTAGTCTACATCATTTTTGGCTGCAGTTGAATTTTTACACAATGGATGAGACAGAAGTATTCATTATTTATTTTTAAAGTGCTCTAAACATCTTAGTACTTTAAAAATACACCCTCTGTCATCTGCACTCAGTGTTAAATAAAACATAATTTGATAAGAATACTGTTTAAAATCTCTAATTAGAGAATAATTTATTATATATTCTAACAGTGTACAGGTAAAACAATAGAGGTGGTTTCAGCTATGAGCAATAATCTATTACCTGATGCTATCTAGCCAACAAAATACCTCAGTCTCAAATCTACTGATGAGAAATAACAGGCCAGGCTCGGTGGCTCAGCCTGTAATCCCGTGCTTTGGGAGACCGAGGTGAGTGAATTGTCTGAGCCCGCGGGTTCAAGACCTGCCTGGGCAACTTGGCGAGACCTCATCTCTATAATAAATCAAAAAAAAATTAGCCGGGTGTGGTAGCGCGCGCCTGTAGTTCCAGTTACTTGAAAGGCTAAGACGGAAGGATCGCCGGAGCCCAGCAGGTCAAGGCCGCGGTGGCTGGAAGCGTGCCACTGTACTCCAGTCTGGGCGACAAAGTGAGACTCCAACACACACACACACACACAAGAGAAATAGTAAATCTAATAGGTAACAGGTATGAAATGCTTTCCACAAACTAAGCATCTCATTTAAATAGCAAGTACCTTCTACTAGTTTATCTTTTTACAGTAAGGCTAAGAAAAAGAACTTAATAAAGCCAAATAGCTGTCCTATACCTTTAGCCATCCTAGAAGTCACCAGATTTCTTACAATCCATCGTTTTACTTTCCCATTACCCTTCTTCAAACATATTTTGTCTTCTCCTCGTGCTTTTTAATTATAAAAGGTTGATAGGTAGCATTTTGTGTATATGTTCTAATAGGTAAGGAACATTAAGGAAAATCTTATGTTAATGGATTCCAAAACATAAAACATTTTGCTGAGATAGAATTGTGTTTAAATAGATTAATATAAGTGACAACTTCAGGCCGTGGGCCTACAATTATGTACAACTCTGATAAACAGAAATTGACTACAGAACTCAAGAAGTGTATATATATTTTCTAGGTAATAATTAATTTTTTTCACAAAGGGAGAAGAAGAAATCTCCCTGATATGACTATTCTCACCTCACTGTTCTCATCTTAACTTAGAAAAGTACTGCCACAAAGTTAGCAGGATTTTGGAAACAGCTGAGTTAACACAAACTTGATGACAACTCATTCATCCCTATCTTATGACACCCAAGTCACTTAAGTTACTTCATTAGATGTGGGAGCTGCTTTATTTCATTTATCAAATAATTCCATTTCTTTCAAGAGAGGTCTTCAGTCAGCTGGACTAGAACTTGTATTGTTCCTTCTCTATTTGGGGCACTTCAGAGTGTACATAATGTTGTATCTATTACTTAACCCTCACAATAATCCAATGACTATTTATTAAAAACCCCAGGACTTCTAAGTCCTGATAACTTTATACTGCATATTGACCCCTGTAGTGCCTACCACTGGTAGGTTTCATATTTTATGTCATTTTCCAATAGCCATGATACATCTGCACTGTACAAGAGAAGGTATTCGGTAATCATCCTTGTAGCAACAAGCATTATTTTCTAACAATGAATCTATACAAGAGTGCAGTGCTTTGTTGAGTTTTATCAAACTCAATTTTACTGAATTCACTCATCAAAAGCCAAGCAACTCACTATCCAATCACTAAAAACTAAAAACAAGAACATCCCTCAAAAAACAAAAATATTCCACCTCAGTATAAGTAATTAAAGGGTCCAACTACCAATGAATGAATTCTAAATTGTGGTCTATAGGCCGGGCTTGGTGGCTCAGACTGTAATCCCAGCACTTTGGGAGGCCAAGATGAGTGGATTGTCTGAGCCTGCGGGTTCAAGACCCGCCTGGGCAACTTGGCGAGACCTCACCTCCACAATAAATATTTAAAAATTAGCCGGGTGTGGTAGTGCACACCTGTAGTTCCGGCTCCTTGGAAGGCTGAGGCGGAAGGATCACCGGAGCCCAGCAGGCCGAGGCTGTGGTGGCTGGGAACAGCCACCGCACTCCAGTCTGGGCGACAGAGTGAGACTTCAACTCAAAAAATAAAATAAAATAAAACAAAATAAAATAAAATAAGATAAAATGTGGTCTATGCATATAGTGGAATACTACTCTGTTTTAAAAAGAAAGAAAATTGCGGTTTTCTTCGCCCATGCCAGCTCTGGCATGTCTCCCTTTATTTTCTCCCTTCTTTCTCTAATAAACTTTGTTAGAAAACTTTAAAAAAGAAAAAAGAACAAAAAAAGAAAGAAAATCCTGACAATGCCACACACAGATGAAACTTCAAGACATTATGATAAATGAAATAAGTCACAAAAAGACAAATACTATATGATTCCATTTATCCGAGGTACTTAGAGTAGTCAAATTTGAAGAGACAGAAAGAATATGGGTTATGAGGGATTCAGAAGGCAATGGGGAATTATTGTTTAATGGGTTTAGAATTTGGGCAGATGATAAAAGCTGTGGAGACTGATGGAAGTGATGGTTACAATGTAATGTATTCACTGCCAGTAAACTACATAATTAATAATGATTAAAGTGATAAACTTGACCACTTTACCATAAAAATCTGAACATAGCCAGGCTCGGTGGCTCAGCCTGTAATCCTGAGCCCGCGGGTTCGAGACCCACCTGGGCAGCAAGACCTCATCTCTACAATAAATCAAAAAATCAGCCGGGCATGGTAGCGCACGCCTGTAATTCCGGCTACTCGGAAGGCTGAGGCGGAAGGATCGCCGGAGCCCAGCAGGCGAGGCTGCAGTGGCCGGAAGCGGCCACTGCACTCCAGTCTGGGCGACCGAATGAGACTCCAACTCAAAAAAAAAAACACAACAACAACAAAAAAAAATCTGAACATAACTGATGAAATAAATAATAGTGGGAAGTAACTTTCTTTCTAACATATTGACAAATTTTCTTCATTTTTTCCTTGTTTTACAAATATAACCTACTTTTCTTCTTATTTTTATCTTCATAAGTGGTACCACCTATTCACCCAGACAGCCACAACATTCAGCAAAGTCCTATAAATGAATTTTAACCCTGGAATGCCCCTTAGTCTAATGTCTTTCTTTCTAATGCCACTGTCCTCACTAAGGTCTTCCTTCCACACAGGATTGTAACAGCTCCATATTCAATCTCCCATCTTCACAATTATCCTCACAATTATCAGCAGCTTGAAGTAAAGCTCCTATGTAAAATCTATAGAAAAGCCTCCATTGTCTATTCAAATTTAAAGCTCTAAACAACACCTTAGAAAATACTTTGCCGGTGGCTCAGCCTGTAATCCCAGCACTTTGGGAGGCTGAGGCGAGTGGGTTGCCTGATCCCACAGGTTCGAGACCAGCCCAGGCAACTTGGCAAGACCTCGTCTCTACAATAAAATAAAAAACAGCCAGGCTGGTTGTGTGCGCCTGTAATTCCGGCTACTTGGAAGGCTGAAATGGAAGAATTGCCGGAGCCCAGCAGGTCGACGCTGGAGTGGCCGTGAGCTGGTGCAAGCCACTGCACTCCAGCTTGGGCAAAGGAGTGAGACTCCAACTCAAAAAAAAGAAAGAAAGAAAGAAAGAAAGAAAACACTTTGTTATCTGATCCAACCTAACTTTCTGGACTCACCTTCAGGAGACCCTTCTGCTTCCTACACACCACACCAGATTATTTACTCCTCCTTTCTTCACCATACCTATGAAGCTCTCCTGCTTCTATGCTTGTACACACACTTTACCCAGAGTCCCCTTCCTTCCTTTCAACTTCCAGTGGAAATCTAGTCAACTCTCAGACACTGCTATATATATGGGTGCAGGTTAACATAAGTTTCTGGAGAACAATTTGGCAGCATCTATCAAAAGCATAAATGCATATATCCTTGCAACCAGCAATTCCACTTCTAAGTATCTAATCCTGCAAAAGTACTCACACACATGCGGTACACAAATATATTCACTACAGTGTTGTTTCTAAAAGAGAAAAAACATCTAGTTGGATGCCAAATGAAAACTAGCTGTATACTGTTACACCTATATTATGAATATGGAATATTACATAAAATTATTAGAGACTGAAGTATCACTAAATGTATGCTGATAAAAGAACAAAAAGAACGCAAAAAGAATTATAAATTTCTAAAGTAAAATAATATATAATATACAAATACAATGATACGAGCCCATCTGCCCTGAAGAAAATCAGAACTATATTACATGTTTTTATGTGCATTTAGGTACACGAAAAATGGTCTGGAAGAATGAATTCCAAATCTTTAAGAACAGTTACCTCTGGAGAAGGAAATGGAACTTGTGCAACACTTCAAATGAGTTACAAATAGGCAGCAGGAGGCCACAGAGACTCTCCTGCTTTCTCACTCCTGATCTATTTGGCCTGATCTAGTTCCTACTCTCATCTAGTCAATGATACAAAAGTGAGCTAAATGGCAGTGGCTACACAGAGCAGAAGCCCATGTGCAGCCTACATTGGCTCAGACACACCCGGGACACAAGCTCCCTAACTAACAGCACTCACAGCTGCTAGTGACACAATCTGCAGGTGCGCACAATCTGCAGCTCGAGGTGTGGCAGAGGTGAGAAAATAACTACATTCTTACTGGGCCTCTATTCAGGCTTACTTTTCTACTGAAGTTCTGTTTTCTTTCATTTAGAGGAATGTTTACCAACACTGGGCCTTGGGTTTTGTGAACAAACTAATCTTCAACAAGAACTACATCCTGACTAGGCAGGGGGGTCAGAAGACAGCACCCAGATACTCCTCAACAAAATCTCCTGCCTCCAGATTTCCAGAATTCATCCTCCTCTAACAGAGTTAAAAAGTTTAAAAATAATAAGAAAATCTTTTATGAAGCTTTCTCTGGAACTCCCAGTCTGAATCAATCATTCCCTCTTCCATACCTCAACGTTTATTGTGAAATGCTTCAGTTAAATGCCACTGTGTTCTTCCTCAGATCGCAGTTAGCTATAAGTGCACCTGGGTTCCCCCAAAAAGGCACTAACTACCAAGGACCAGACTGTCTTTGCTTCCTTTATGTAACTTACAGTGTTCAAAGTTCCTATCTATAACAGGCTTTTAAAAAATGCATAATGAATAGAATTTGTTGAAACTAGTTCAGTGCATAATTTAGACCAGTTCACAGATGGGATATGTTTAACTTCTGAATAAAAACGTCAATAGGCAATATCCAATCAAATAAGAAGAAAAATCAACAACAGGTTTTAAATGAAGTTCTATTTCAACTTATTAGATTGAAGGAAAGCTTGGAGCTGAAATAATATAAGCCCCCAAACCACTATATGTCATAGGCAAAAGTTTTCTACTTACTAACAGAAAACTTTTAAGTGCATTTAAATAGAAAATGGTTCACCTTTACTGTACTCTAAGAAAAAGAAGCCTGCTTGTATCCCCTTTACAGTACAAGAATCTAAATATAATTACAGCGTCTGTATATTCTTATTTCATCAGTTTCCCATGTAAAATCTTTGCCAAAAAAATAAAAATATGAATTTCTCATTTACATTTTGCATGTTTTCCTCATGATCTGTATTTGATGGTAAAATAATCTTGCCTTCTAAATATTTTATATTTAAATAAAATGACAATATAAAAATAATTGGTGGTGGTATATGTTATGTCCTCCTCTAAAGAATATTGTGAATTATGACAACTGCAAATAAGAGCTTACATTTATTAGTAAAGTCAGAGTATAAAGATTATCTGATATTTTATAAATGTTTCATCTGACTTACTACCAACCCTATGATAGGCATGACAATTAATTCCATTTTATAAGATACAGAAACTGAGGCTTAAGGAAGTCAAGTAATTGGCAGGAAGTGACATTTAAGTAACAGAACCAGAATGCAAAACCTGGTCTCTCTGATTCTAAAAACTCACCTGCCACTCTGTGCATTTAAAAAATCAAGTCAAAACAAGAAGTCTGTCCTGATATAATACAAGTTTATTTGCTGTGAACTGCTTCATAGGCAACTAGTAATAAAGGAATGATAGAAGTAAAAGTCATGTTGCCCCACAGAAAATTTTCCTTAGCATGTTAATGTTTTGAAGTAACTGAAAACAAAATTTTCACAATTAAGGAAAAAACCTTACCAACAGATGAATATCCTAAGAAAAAAACTAAAAATAGACAAAAATGCCTTTCTTTGTTGTAGCAGTACGTGATTTAGTAGCTTCAGGAATTGATAGACTTTCCACTATTTAAAAAAGCTGCTAGTGCAGAAACTGTTGGGGGGGATCCCCTGTATTAAAACAATGGATTAATGATGAAAGTTACATGCTGGATTAGACTGTAATTTTAATATAAATGGTCTCTGAGAAGCAATGCCCTCCTAGGATTTCTATATGGCACTCTGACATACCTTCAGTACCTACAGTCCTACTAGAATGCCATGAGTAGTTTTTGTTTGATGTTGCTTGGGTTTTTCAATGCTATCGTTTGAATGTCTGTGTTCCCCCAAAATTTGTAGGTTAAAGTCCAAGATCCCAAGGCGAGTGGGGGTGGGGAGTACTTTGGGAGGTGATTAGGTCATGAAGGCATAGCTCTCATGAATGGGATTAGAGTCTTTATAAAAGAGGCCTTGGAGAGACCCCTCAATCCTTCCATCATCTGAAGACTTAACCAAAAGGCACCATCTAGATAGAGCGCAGGAGCCCTCACCAGAACTGAATCTTCTAGGGCCTTGATCTAGGACTTCCAGCATCCAGAACTGCAAAAAATAAATTTCTGTTGTGTATAAGCTACCTAATTGATGGTGTTTTGTTATAGCAGCCAAAATGCACAAAGACAGTGAGGTAAACTCCAATTCTAACGATAGCACTCATATCATTAAAAAACCCAAACAGGCCGGGCTCAGTGGCTCTCTGCCTGTAATCCCAGCACTTTGGGAGGCCGAGGCGAGTGGATTGCCTGAGCCTGCGGATTCAAGACCCACCTGAGCAACTTGGCAAGACCTTGTCTCTACAATAAATCAAAAATTAGCCAGGAGTGGTAGCACTCGCCTGTAGTTCCAGCTACTTGGAAGGCTGAGCAGAAGGATCGCCGGAGCCTAGCAGGTCAAGGCTGCGGTGGCCGGGAGCATGCCACTGCCCTAGAGCCTGGGCACCAGAGTGAAACACCAACTCAAAAAAAAACCAAACAAACAAAATAATGAATGTGTGCTAAAACTGCTACCATTAATGAACAAAGATGCAGGTATAGAGGTTAATGCTACTTTGGATTTAAAACAATTTAGATACACAAAGATCAGCGTCAATTCATTGTGATCCCAGACAAAGTAGATATGAGAGGGAACCCCCCACCACAACACACACACCAAAGCAGCTTTTAGCACAAACAAACAGCATCTTAATACAACTAGAGAAGTCAGCACCTAAGAAAAATAACCCTACTGCATAATCTACTGTATAAACTAGCAGCTGAGCCTATCAAGCATGCATATATTTCCAAATATATAAGCATTAGACTATCAAAACAGAAAGTCCCATATAGAAAGATACAGTTTGCAGCGAAAACAGTTCTTATAAAGCAGCTACTCTGATAGATGCTGCTGCCCTTTATTATTCACAATTTAAAAAGCATTCTCAGAAAAATTCTCTCAAGTGATGTCTAGAGACCGAAGCATGTGGTAAAAAATGTCTGTGTCTCCTTCCTGTTAGTCTTTTTTTTTTTTAGTTGGAGTCTCACTCTGTCTCCCAGACTGGAGTTCAGTGGTCGGAGCGGCCACCGCAGCCTCGACCTGCTGGGCTCCGGCGATCCTTCCGCCTCAGCCTTCTGAGTAGCCAGAATTACAGGCATGTGCTACCACGCCCGGCTGATTTTTTTGATTTATTGTAGAGATGAGGTCTCGCCGCCCAGGCGGGTCTCGAACCTGCGGGTTCAGGCAATCCACTCACCTCAGCCTCCCAAAGGCGCGGGATTACAGGCTGAGCCACTGAGCCCGGCTCCTGTTAGTCTTAAGACTGGCCTTCATGCCTCCCTAGTTCCCTTTTCTTATCTAAATATCCTAGGTGCTTATGCTCCTCACACTACAGAGACTGCACACTAATCTACACAATGCTACCATAGTTACTGTTTAAATCAACAGGAGAAGGGAGTTATGCATATTGATAAGATAAAGCAAAATATTTTCAAGTAATTTATTTAAGTAATCCAAATTTAATGTGTAAAACACTTTGGTTTATTCCAGAAAAGTTATCTTTCATAATTATTTTGGCTTGGGCAAGTAAGTTAGTTTGTCTTCCCTAAATACCATCAATGTAGACTAAAACAGTTATTCAAAACTATGTTTCTTTAGAAGATTTTTAAAATCTGTCACCATGCAAAATCCAAAAACCATAAAATCAAGTCATTCATTTATACACAACGATCTCATACCCAAGATCTGTTCCCCATATCACATGGTGGCAACCTTGTACTTATCACAGCTCAGGCCAAAAACCATGGATCATCTTTGAATCCTGTCTTTAGTTCACATCCCACATCTAATCCAGGCATACTCTGCCTCAGGGTCTTTACATCTGCTGTTTCTTCTCCCTGAACACATGCCTGCACATGTCTCCCATCCTAACGTTTTAGGTCCTTTGCTCAACTGTCACCACTGAGTAGGTCTCAGTGAGACCTCCCATAAGTATTTTGTCTAGCCGGGCTCGGTGGCTCAGCCTGTAATCCCATGCCTTGGGAGGCTGAGGTGAGGGGATTGCCTAAGCCCCGAGTTCGAGACCCACCTGGGCAACTTGACGAGACCTCATCTCTACAATAAATCATAAATTAGCTGGGCGTGGTAGCGCACGCCTACAGTTCCAGCTACTTGGAAGGCTGAGGCGGAAGGATCGCCAGAGCCCAGCAGGTCAAGGCTGCGGTGGCCGGGAACGGCCACTGCACTCCAGTCTGGGCGACAGAGTGAAACTCCAACTCAAAAAAAAAAAAAAAAAGTATTTTATCTAGAGTTGCAACCTCTTTGTCGTACTCCCTACCCTATTCCCATCTTTTTCCCCCCACAAAGATCCACATCTCAATCATTATTTTACTTATTTATATGTTTTTTTGCCTGTCTCTCTCACTAAAGTGTAAGTTCCACATTGCTTTGTTGTAAGTAGTGGTTGATTTAGTAGCTTAGGGAATTGCTACAGTGTTAAGAGTGGAAAGTGACTTCTACTAGAAAAATAATAAATCACTAGAAAAACCTCTGTTCACTGCTATATCCCAGTACCTGGTACATACCTGGTACTCTAATTTTGAACTTATCACTAGGGCTTAATTGGCCTATGGCAGATGCTTACAACCTGATGGAAGAAGAGGTGTTCCAGAATGAGAAGGGTCAATTATGGTGCTCTCTGACTGATTTGTTTCAGCATATCACAACATGTGTGCCTGGTTACGTAGATTTATGGAAATTACCTAATTGCCTGAGCCCTCGGAAAACAGGTGAGAGCCTTAATATGATTTCTGCAATAAAACAAGTATGAGAGATAATATCAATAATTCAAGGACAATAAATAAATAGTGTCTGACAAAACAGTAAAAAAGATAGAAATAACCAAGATGACTTTAAAAATAGAGTTACATACACTATCAAAAATAACCTCACCCTACATATAAAATTATGTCCTGAAATATTAGCAAATGACAGTATAAAGAAATCATAATTAGTAAGATACTTAAAAAATTAAGTACCCAGAACACATATCATAGCTCTATAGGTTGTAGGTCGTTTTCCTTCAAGCAAGCTTTAAAGTCTTGATTTCAATTCAGTTAGAAATTCAATTAGAAATTTTCACTGAATACAACGATGTATGCCTAAATGCCTCTTTTAAGGTTTCTTGTATAATTGTGTAATTTAAGAAGACACATACCATGAAGAGAGACTTCTTTCCATCATGGTAGAAATATTGAAGTACAACTTGGGAAGTAATAAGGATAAACCAAAATGTATTTCTCTGTCACCAACTTATTATATAAATATGCACAGAAAATAATACTGTTGAAGATCATGGAGCAGAGGAGAAAACTAGTATTAGAAAAGTTACCCAGGCTGGGTACGGTGGCTCAAGTCTGTAATCCCAGCACTTTAGAAGACGGAGGAGAGAGAGGATTGCCTGAGCCTAGGAGTTCAAGACCAGCCTGGGCAACTTGGCGAGACCTCATCTCTATAATAAATCAAAATATTAGCCAGGTGTGGTGGCGCATGCCTGTAGTTCCAGCTACTTGGAAGGCCAAGACAGAAGGATCACCTGAGTCCAGCAGGTCAATGCTGGGGTGGCCGTGAGCATGCCACTGCACTCCAGCCTGGGCAACAGAGTGAGACTCCAACTCAAAAAAAAAAAGTTACCTAGTGTGGAAAATTTGCCATAAAGCTGGAAGTACAGATTGTTTTTCTAGCATATCTTAAGTTTATATCAATAGTCTTTGCTGGCTCCTTGGTAAAAATAGGTAAGAAAATATCTACAGGAACTCATATTCTCAACTACAGATTCATTCTACCATTAAATATTTCAGTGTTTACATGATACGCAGTCTTCTAGGTGTGAAGGATAGGGCATTCAATGAAAAGACAAGTTTTCTGTCTTCATGGAGAAAGCTTCCTGACTTTTTTAGTAAAAGCACTTTATGAAACCACAGTGAAGGTAAACAAGATTTCTATAGAACGTGTACCGAAATTCCATCACACCAGATATTCACTGGCTCCAACTTTGATTAGCAAGCTAAGAAGCTGAAGACAGGATGGCACAAAGTACTACCAGATGTCACATATACAGTTAGTTTTACAAAACAATACATCTTCATGAGATAGGGAGTAACCATAAAAAAGGTTGGCTGTTCATCTTATGACACAGCACTTAAAAGCTTTAAGAAACTTGACGAGTATTCGTTTTCTTTATTCATAAAGGTCCCCAAATTGATTAATTTCCTGTGAAGACAAGCAGCTTCCTTAAGTATGCTACCTAGAATATATTTTTGCAAATTAAAAACACTTAAGGTAAGCGTAACATTTAAACAACAGCTTTTAAGCTATGAAAATCACTTATTTATATCAAAATAAAATGAACTCAGAACCAGTCTGGCCGGGCTTGGTAGCTCAGCCTGTAATCCCAGTGCTTTGGGAGGCCAAGGTGAGTGGATTGCCTGAGCCCGCGGGTT
>NW_007246025.1:262485-263591 GCF_000164805.1 Carlito syrichta
GGGGGGGGGAGAGAGAGAGAAAGTTCCCTACATAGCGAACCTTCAAGCTGCAAACTCTCAAAGTTGAGAATGTGGGTACGTATGTCCAATCACATAAGTTAGTTCATATGTCTGGTATAACATCCCTGTGCATACATCCTCTATAAGTGGTTGGTTGTACTTTTGTGTACTTTACTATTTGTTTTTATATATTAGTTGTGTGAAAAGTATTATAAACCTACTACAGTACAGTACTATATAGTCAAGAGTGTTAGTTGGGTACCTTAATTAAGTTATTTTAATATCTACATCATATTCTGTTACCAGGTATGATCTTTCAAAAGTATACTGAGTGGTGTGATTAGGAAACCATCCAACATAAACATGAAGCTCAGCAGGCCTTTAAGGGACCAGTGCTTGGAAAGCCATCTGTTTGCTGGAAATGATATTTCTACTTCCCCAGTGATTACAGCTATTTATGACAACTGGGAAATCTCAAGAGAAGAAAAGAAATTTTAACTGCCTCAAAACTTTAATTATTCATATAAACTGGCCAAGAAATTTAAGTTAAATGTTACACAAAGGGATCTCTAACTCCCGAATATTTTTTGGCTAATTATTCCACTGGTAGCCTACATCTGCTCTACTAAAATTTGGTTATGAATCAGAAGTAACTCACTGGGAAGGCTTTCGTATCTAAAAGTGACTGTGAATAATAACTACAATTCACAAAAATCGTTATTTTTAATACGCATAAAAATCCTCGTGAAAACATGTCCCACACAAAAGAACAGATGTTACTGTCAAAATTTAAACTCTTTTAATCACTAGGAAGAATGAGACTAAATTTAACAAAATTTTATTTAAAAAAAATTAAACAGCAGCTAATTCAACCTGTATTTTTTAAACATATTCAATACTCCACATTTTATGATCAGAAAGCATGTTAAGTACTGCCTTTAAAAAAAATAAGTGGCTGGGCTCGGTGGCTCAGCCTGTAATCCTGCGCTTTGGGAGGCCGAGGTGAGTGAACTGCCTTAGCCTGAGGGTTCGAGACCTGCCTGGGCAACTTGGCGAGACCTCATCTCTACAATAAATCAAAAAATTAGCCAGGCGTGGTAGCGCGC
>NW_007246025.1:263611-284802 GCF_000164805.1 Carlito syrichta
GTGGTAGCGCGCGCCTGTAATTCCAGCTACTTGGAAGACTGAGGTGGAAGGATCGCTGGAGCCCAGCAGATCGAGGCTGCAGTGGCCAGACTGCACTCCAGACTGGGCAACTGAGTGAGATTCCAACTCAAAAAAAAAAAAGAAAGAAAGAAAAGAAGTCTATATCAGAGACTTGCAAATATATTGACACCAGAAATACTAACTCTAATCTCACATGTACAGCAGGGTTTTTTAGAGGAGAAATCAGGAATCCTCATTTGTTTCAACTTTTGGTATTCCACCCTGTCATTTTTATTTTCTGCTCTATAAAAAAAATAAGTAAATGAACTTTTTCTAAAATTATTTTGAGAATGCTATCTTCCAGAAACTTTGATGAGAAATGCCACAGCTCATCAGGTACAGTGGCTCACTCCTTTAATCCCAATACTTTGGGAGGCCAAAGTAGGAGGATCACTTGAGGTCAAAAGTTTGAGACCAGCCTGGGAACACGACGAGAAACTATCCCTACACAAAACTTAAAAATAAGTTAGGCAAGGTGTTGCAAGTCTGTATAGTCCCAGCTAGTTGGGAGGCTGAAGTGGGAGGACCACTTAAGCCCAGGAGTTTAAGGCTGCAGCAAGGCATGATAGTGCCACTGCATGCCAGCCTGGATATCAAAGCAAGACTGTCTCAAACAACAACAACAAATACCATCACAGCTCCCTTAATTTTTGTAGTTCAGCTCCAGGTGATGTCTTTAATACTGCAGAAGAAAATTACTTAATATTATAGTTAACTATTTGTCTAAGATACGTATTAACACCATATTCTTTTGAAATAAAAGCGGGTGTAGGCACTGTGCCTAAAACTACTCGTGTGCATGAGCTAAAGATACCAAGTAGAAATATTTCATTTCACATAGCCCAACATTTACAGCTTTAGGCAGTAGACGCAGGTAAAACATTATCCATAAGTGCTATTACATGTAGCTGCTGTGAGCAAAGTATTTGAAGACAAAAAGCCATACCCATAAAACACCTTAAACTTACAGTTTACCTTCACACAGATCCAAATAATATATTTAGAGGAAGAATGATTAAAACAGTCAAGCAAAAACATTCCAAATTCCTTCAAAATCCTAAGTGGGAAAGATTACCAGAACAGAAACGCTCTCAGTTTGTACCATCCTAACTCTTCCCCTCAAAAAAACATTACCCTTAGGGATTCACAGTAACAAACACAGAATTCATTGCAACTGTGGCTACAATTTATAAGCAGCCTTTCATTGCTCCATAAAGGCTCATCATTGTAGATATTCATCAGTTTTTAAGTCACATCCACAGCTGCTGTGTTAGAAAAACAACAAAATTTGACAGCAAAGACTTTAAAATGACAGTAACAGAAGAGTTTTACATAAAACCAAATTAAAAGTACTGTGGTATAACCGTAAGAATGAAATGCATCTAGAGTACCAAAACCATGAGAATCTTGCATCATTCGTATTAGTAATATCTTCCATGGACGTGGTGTTAGAATCATTTCCTGAGCCAGGCTCGGTGGCTCAGCCTGTAATCCCGCGCCTTTGGGAGGCTGAGGTGAGTGGACTGCTTGAGCCCGCGGGTTCGAGACCCGCCTGGGCAACTTGGCAAGACCTCATCTCTACAATAAATCAAAAAAATTATCCGGGCATGGTAGCACGCGCCTGTATTTCCAGCTACTTGGAAGGCTGAGGCAGAAGGATCACCGGAGCCCAGCAGGTCAAGGCCGCAGTGGCCAGGAGCGGCCACTGCACTCCAGTCTGGGTGACAGAGTGAGACTCCAACTCAAAAAAAAAAAAAAAAAAAAATCCAGAGGTTAAACTCTGGGGCACCCCAAAGTTTAAATGTGGTGAAATGAGAAAGCACTAGTAAGGAGCCATAGAAAAAGGTGCCATGGTAGGAGGAAAACTAGGAGCATGGTATCCTCGAAGTCAAATGAAGAAAATGTCTGAACAAGAGAGTGACCCAAAATGTCAAATGTTGCTAATCAGGTAAGTCCAATCAAAAAACATTTGGGAAAAAAGCTGACCTCTACCTGAGCTGTATGGTAACCTTGAGGGCAGCAGTTTTGTTGGAGTGGTGGAGACAAAAGTCTGGCTAGGTAGGTTTAGGGAGAAAAGCAGGAGAATAATTGAGAGAGAGAACTCTTCAGAGGAGGTCTGTTACACAAGGGGGCAGAGACATCGGGAACTAGAGAGCATTGTGGGGTCCAAAGGAGAAATAACAGCATGTTTAAATACTGTTAAGAATGCTTCAGCAGAAAGTTAAAAATTGAGAAGGCTGGTCGTGGTGGCTCACACCTAAAATCCCAACATTTCAGGAGGCTGAGGCAGGAGGATTGCTTGAGCCCAGGTGTTTGAGATCAGCCTGGGCAACATAGCAAGACCTCATCTCCACAAAAAAGTCAAAAAATTAGCCAGATGCAGTGGTGTGCGACTGTAGGTCCCAGTTACTGAGAGGTTGAGCAGAAGGATTGCCAGAGCCCAGGAAGCTGAGGCTGCAGCTTGATCATGCCACTGCACTTCAGCCCAGGCAACAGAGACTCTGAATCAAAAAGAACAAAACAAAAAACAAAATTGAGATGAGAGAAAAGGAAGGTTAGTTGACTAGTCTAATGCCTCAGAGAAGCCAAGGAGTGGGATCCAGTGCCACAAGTATGCTTGCCCTAAGAAGAATACTCCCAGCAGGTTGCAAACTTTAGTAAACAGAATCACCTGAAAGGCTTGCTGAGGTACAGATTGTTGGATCCCACCTACAGAAGGTCTGGGATGGAACACCAGAAAGCTGAATTTCTAACAAGTTTCCAGGCAATTCTATTGCTGCTAGTCAAGAGACTTCGTTTTGAGAACCACTGTTCTATATGAGGGAAGAGAGAAAAAGATGAATGCATGAATACAAATGCTGTAAACTTGGTTTATCTATTAGGAAAAATATAGGTGACCACCTACACCACATAATACCCACATAATACATAACAAAACAAATAAACAAAAAGACCAAACTCTCAGAAGGGTTAAAGGAATAAATTTGTTTTTAAATTGTAAAATAACATATACAAGAAAACACATATAAGAATGTTTTCATAATCTTAGGTAAGGAAGTTAAGCAAAACACAAAGTCTAAGGAAAAACTTAGGAAAAAGCCTTTAGGAGAAGTCTTAGTCAAACAAATTTGACCACATAAAAATGTTAAACTCTTGTATGACAAAAATAAATAAAACTGAATGACAAAATGAAAACTAGGAAAAATGTAATATTTAATACACAGAATTGACAAAAAGCAATATGCAGAAAATAAAAAGATTTTACACAAGAAAAGATATATTTCAAACAGAAAAATGAATTAAGTGTTATAAATACATAATTCACAAGGAAAATAAAAATAGTCAATAAACAGATGAAAAAAACAGTGATTCCATGCAAAGGTATCCAGATATCAGTCACCTTCACACATTCACAGGTGTGTTAGCAGAGGTAATGCAAAAAAATAAACAGTTGGAGACAATCTCAAAACAGCCATTGAGAATCAGGAGCCACACTTACTGATACCCAGAGACACACAAGAAATCCTAGCTAACAACCCAAGTAAATTGAAGAACGATATGCTGTTTAGTTGATATAATCCAATGTATGCAGAGGAAGGGAAGACAAACAGGAAGGTCAGAACAACAGAATTTAAAAATCTTGCAGCTGGGCACAGTGGCTCACACCTGTAACCCCAGCACCCACGAGTTCATAACTAGCTTGGGCAACTTGGTGAGACCTCGTCTCTATGATAAATCAAAAAATTAGCCCAGCGTGGTGGTGCATACCAGTAGTTTCAGCTACTTGGAAGACTGAGGCAGAAGGATTGCCTAAGTCCAGCAGGTAAAGGCTGCAGTGGCCGTGAGTGTGCCACTGCACTCCAGACTGGGCACAGAGTGAGACTCCAACTCAAAAAAAAAAAAGCTTGCAATGCCTTTACATGTATCCAGCAGACATCTATAAAATGCTACACATCAACCACTAAACAAAGGCATTCTCTGGAAGGAAACAAAGAAGCACTGCTCTTTCTACTCTAATATTTGGAACATTTTTTTCTTTTTTACGATATATTTTTGTATTACTTTGGGGGAAGGAGGAAGTCTTAAAACCTTTTTTAAGCTTGAAAAGATTAATATACATTAAAATGTTAACCTGTGTTTAATTATAATTTTTTCCCTTTTTATATTGTTACATTTGTTATCAGGGGGAAACATATCTATATATATAAGTTTAAATAACAAAACCTACCCATATTCTTTAATGTAAGCACAAAAAAAAAGTTTACCTTTTTTTTTTTTTTTTTGAGTTGGAGTCTCACTCTGTCACCCAGACTGAGAGTGCAGTGGCCGCTCCCGGCCACTGCAGCCTCGACCAGCTGGGCTTCGGCGATCCTTCCGCCTCAGCCTTCCAAGTAGCTGGAACTACAGGCATGCGCTACCACACCTGGCTAATTTTTTTATTTATTGTAGAGATGAGGGCTCACCGAGTTGCCCAGGCGGGTCTTGAACCCACAGTCTCAGGCAATCCACTCACCTCAGCCTCCCAAAGGCATGGGATTATAGGCTGAGCAACAGAGCCTGGCTAAGTTTACCTTTCTAAGTAACTTTTACTAAGAGATGAGGTCTCTGTTGGCCAGGCTGGAGTGCAATGGTGAGATCATAGCTCACTGCAGCCTCCTGAGCTCCAGGGATCCTCCTATCTCACCCTCCAGAGTAACTGGGACTACAGGCATACGCCATCATACCCAACTAATTTATTTTTAAGACACAAGGGTCTCACTATGTTGCCCAGGCACATCTCCAATTCCCGGCCTCCAGCAATCCTTCTGCCTCTGCTTCGGAAGTAGCTGAGATTACAGGCACAGAGCCACTGAAACTGTCTCTCTACAGAACATTTTATAAAAATAGGCTGAGCACACTGCCTGACGCCAGTAATCCCAGCACTCTGAGAGACAGAGGTGGAAAGACTGCTGGAGGCCAGGAGTTCAAGATCAACCTGGGAAACATAGCAAGACTCTGTCTCTTCCAAAAATAAAAGTCTGGCATGGTGGTGCATGCCTACAGTCCCAGTTACTTAGGAGGCTGAGGCAGGAGCACGGCTTGAGTCCAAGAAATTGAGGCTACAATGAACTGTGTTCACACTACTGCACTACAGCCTAGATGACAGAGCAAGACCTTGTCTCTAAAAACAAAAACAGCCAGGCATGGTGGCTCATGCTTGTAAGCGCAGCACTTTGGGAGGCAGATGCGAAAGAATTGCCTGAGGTCAGGAGTTCCAAACCAGCCTGGGCAACTGGTGAGACCTTGTCTCTGCAATTAATCAAAAAGTTAGCTGGTGTGGTGATGCGCACTTGTAGTTCCAGTTACTTGAAAGGCTGAGGCAGAAGGTCCCAGCAGGTGGAGACTACAGGGGCCCTGAGGGTGCCACTGTAATCCAGCATGGGCGACAGAGTAAGACTGACTCACAATAAAATAAAAATAGCAAGCATGACTCTTCCTTTCTCAATACCTGAGAAACAGACTCAAACATGTCAAGAAAATTAATTTTGAGTCGAAGGAAATTCACCCCATTGTAAACATACATATATCTGGAGGCTGGGAATCAGGTATGCAGACGAACTATCTTATTCACTTTATATCAACTTAGTTTACAATTAATATATACTCGTCTGTGATACTTTTTAAAATTGCAGACAAGATTTTAGGATGGTGGTGGCAACAGCATTTTCCAATCTTTCCTACATAAAAGAGTGGCAACTAAACAGTAAAATCAAAATCCATCAGCATCATTTACAATAAAATTAGGTAACTTGGGTTCCCCAAAACCCCAAAATACTAACAAGTAGGACAAACCACCAACAACCATAGACTAAAGAAGGAAGCAAATGGAGGGAGGTGGACAAGGCTGTGACGAGAGTCCAACCATGAGATGAAACAGGCCTGGAGAACATGGCAACGGCAATGAGCAAGGAAAGGAGAGCCCAGAATAAGTGGTAAGAGATACAAGGAAGCCAAAAGGAAAGATCTGGTCGTCAACAAAATTTAAAAGGGTAGAGTGAAAGGAAATTAAGAAGTTACTGAAGTGAATGTTCACATATGGCAGTTAGATGGCAGATGGAACTTGACAGCTATTAAGTCTATTTTATAGGAGGGTATAACATACCTAGGTGGTGAAAAGAACAGGCTATTTTGGAAAAGTCAAGTTTCGTGGTCAACAGAATAACCAGTAAAAATATGAAATATTTAAGAATATAAATCTAAGCATCCACACTAACCACACAGACATGAAGTCAAAAACAAAACAAGATCAAGATAAACATTGTGAACCAAAACATTTAAGACTGAAAGAGGAATAAGTAGCAAAGAAAACATGACAGAGGCTTGAATAAGTGGTAAGAAAGGAAATGGATTATCAGGCAATTCTTATAGACCGGGGCCTAGTCTAGCAAGCCCTTTGCATACACAAGAACTCTGAGGTAGGTTCTCCATTTTACAACTGTGGGAACTTAAGTTACGATGCAACTGAGTAACTTGCCCAAGGCCACAAAGGGTATATATAGAACAATTTAAAAGACCTAAAAATTAATCTGTAGGCATAAAAGGAATATTTGAAAAACACTAAAAATATGAAGCACAAAAAGAGGATTCTCTGATGGAGCAACATCCCAGGAATGCCTGATAAGATTATTATTTTAAAAATTAAGCCGGGCACAGTGGCAAACACCTGTAATCCCAGTTGCTCAGGAGGCTAAGACAGGAGGACAAGCCTGAGCCCAGGGGTTTTCAAGATCCTGCCTCAAAAAAAATTGTTTTTAATGAAATAGAAAATTTTACTTAAAGATAAATGATGCTATTTCAGACAACCATTGAGTTCAAAGACTACTCTAATCAAATTTGAATGCACTTCTAGGAAGCAGACTTTTTTTAAAGCAAACTAATAGGGAGAATCTACTATTTTTTTAAAGCCTTGTAATAATACACTTGTTTACATCTGAGACTGTCTTGTCACCTAGCAGTGAGTTCAGATGGGGAGATAAACAAAAAGACTGTCAGTACTAAGTAGAGTAAATGCAATGGCAAAGGCAGGAGCAAAACTGTGTGAACTTGAATTAAATCACTACATCCCCGACCTTCAGACTTCTTATCTATAAAATAGATAAACTCCTTCACAATACGGAGTAGATATTCCACAAAACATGAGTTCCTTGAACCCCTTCATATATGCCAAATTGTTGACATTTTTAATACAAAGTAGAATGTCAGCATTTCCATTTCAACATTAAGAAATATACAGTTGTCCCTCAGTATCCACAGGGGATTGATTCCAGGACCCTCACATTTACCAAAATCCACACATGTTCCAGATCTGCAGTCAGCCCAACATAAACACAAGTTTTACATCCCACACATACTGTATTTTCCACTCATGTATAGTTGAAAAAGTCCACATAAGAGTAGACACACTGGGGCAACCCCCTCAGGTTCCCTCCCACTGTGGGAGCTTTTCTGTCCTCTTAATAAATCCTGCTTTCTCACAAAAAAGAAAAAAGAGTAGACACACTGAGTCTTGAAATCCATGTTGTTCAAGGGTCAACTGTACTCCCAATTGTTAACAGTGGTTATTTCCTAGTATGAGACTACAGTGGCTCACTTTATATAACATTATTTAAGCAACTTTTGCAATTCTTAAAATAAATATTTTTCTAATAAGAAAGACAATCAAAGGCCAGGTACATGGCTCATACCTGTAATCCCAACACTTTAAGAGGCCAAGGTAGGAGGACAGTTTGCGTCTAGGAGTTCCAGACCAACCTGGGCAACACAGCAAGACTGTCCCTATAAAAAATTAGCCTGGTGTGGTGGAATGCACTGTTAGTCCCAGCTAGTCAGGAAGCTGAGGTGGGAGGACTGCTTGAGCCCACGAGTCTGAGGCTGCAGTGAGATTGTGCCACTGCATTCCAGCCTGGACAACAGAATGAGACCCTGACTTGTTAAAAAAAATAATCATTGCCTGGCTCGGTGGCTCAGTCTGTAATCCTGTGCCTTGGGAGGTTGAGGTGAATGAATTGCCTGAGCCCACGGGTTCGAGACCCTCCTGGGCAGCTTGGCAAGACCTCATCTCTACAATAAATCAAAAAGTTAGCCAGGCGTGGTAGCGCGCGCCTGTAGTTCCAGCTACTTGGAAGGCTGAGGCAGAAGGATCGCCGGAGCCCAGCAGGTCAAGGCTGCGGTGGCCGGGAGCAGCCACTGCACTCCAGTCTGGGTGACAGAGTGAGACTTCAACCCAAAAAAAAAAAAAAATTTTTTTAATTTAAATTGTAATGTGATTTAAAAGGTATTTAATTTACCAACTGACAATTTCTAGGCATTATAGCTAAGAAACTACAGGTTTAAGTAAATGATGTCACTAAATTCTGTGTGCAAAATATACATACCAACACTGAATATAGGGGGGAAGGCCAGAACAAAGAAAGAAAGGCTTACCAATAATTATGAGATAAGCTTTGAAAGTTGCAACTATCCAGCCAGGTGAGGTGGCTCACGCCTGTAATCCCAACACTTTGGGAGGCTGAGGTGGGAGGAGTGCCTGAGCCCAGGGGTTCGAGACCAGCCTGGGCAACATGGTCAGACATCATCTCTACAATAAATCAAGAAAAATTAGCCGGGAATGGAGGTGCACACCTGTAGTTCCAGCTACTTGGAAGGCTGAGGCAGAAGGATCGCCTGAGCCCAGCAGGTCGAGGCTGCAGTGGCTGTGAATGTGACACTGCACTGGGCGACAGAGTGAGAATCTAACTTTAAAAAAAAAGGTTACAACTATCCAGGCTTGAGTTTTTGTTTTTTTTTTTAACATTACAACAGTGAAGTGGTAACTCCCATTAATTCAGTACTATACATTTAGTTGAATAATGACAATCATCATTAAAAGCTGTAAGTAAGCCCTGCTTGGTGGCTCAGCCTGTAATCCTACGCCTTTGGGAGGCTGAGGTGAGTGGATTGCCTGAGCCCGCCACCCGCCTGGGCAACGAGACCTCATCTCTACAATAAATCAAAAAATCAGCCGGGCATGGTAGCACAAGCCTGTAATTCCGGCTACTTGGAATTGGAAGGCTGAAACGGAAGGACCGCCAGAGCCCAGCAGGTCGAGGCTGCGGTGGCTGGGAGCAGCCACTGCACTCCAGTCTGGGCAACAGAGTGAGATTCTAACTCAAAAAAAAAAAAAAAAAAAAAAAAAGCTGTAAGTACATTACCATATACTATCACTACTATCTTTAGAATGCTGAAACAGACTTAATTCACTTCCTTGACATTTGGATAAACATGGATGACAGATACAACAGATTTAATGATCTCATAGTCTGGAGAGTAATACTGCCTTGGCATATACATGAGAAACATCATTGCACGTACATTAAGTTCGTAAGCTAGACCATCTTTCAGTATAAAATTTCAAGTTGTGGCCTCTCTTCCCTGTATAACAGCCTTCTTTCTTCTTACTCTCCTCTCTGTCCTTCCATCTTCTCTTCCAGAGGCTCTGGAAACAGCCAGTTGCAGTTTAGTGTAGGTGACAGAACCAAAAAGCTAGGAAGACAAGCTGCAGAGGCTGGAGGGAGCCCGGGGTAACTGCACTGACCAGTTCTTGAGTAGGAGCAACTGAAGCAGAGTGGGGAAGGGGTGCAGTGAGACAACAATGCTTCTAAAGAGACCAGCCTGACCAGATAGAAATACAAGATAAAGATCACAAGCAGCATCAAGAACAGGAACACAGCAAAAAGGGGAAAGAAGAGGCAGGCTCAGAGCTGACCATTTATGAAGCAACACTGGCAGCAAGCAGCACGCCATCAAGCAGGCTTGAGAGCTGAGGAGTTGGCATCCTTGGTCTAAGGCCACACATAACAGAAAAAAGGGCTATTAAAAAGTGCAAGGGCCAGGTTCAATGGCTCAGCCTGTAATCCCAGCACTTTGGGAGGCCAAAGCGAGTGGACTGCCTGAGCCCGCAGGTTCGAGACTCGCCTGGGCAACTTGGCAAGACCTTGTCTCTACAATAAATCAAAAATTAGCAGGGTGTGGTAGCGTGTGCCTGTAGTACCAGCTACTTGGAAGGCAAAGGTGGAAGGATCGCAGGAGCCCAGCAGGTCGAGGCTGCGGTGGCCTGGAGCGGCCATTGCACTCCAGTCTGGGTGACAGAGTGAGATTCCAACTCAAAAAAAAAAAAAAAAAATTAGCCGGGCGTGGTAGCGCTCGCCTGTAGTTCCAGTTTCTTGGAAGGCTGAGGCGGAACGATCGCGGAGCCCAGCAGGTTGAGGCTGCAGTTGCCGGGAGCATGCCACAAGAGTGTGCCACTGCACTCCAGTCTGGGTGACAGAGTGAGACTCCAACTCAAAAAAAAAAAAAAAAAAAAAAAAAAAAGCATGTAACATTAAAAGGCAGCTGAGTGGGACAAATAGAAAACAGTAAACAGTAAAAAGATCGACATAAGCCTCCACCTTCCCCCAAAACAAACCAGGAACTAGCTCAGTTACTCAGTGTGTCTCAGCCATTAGCCAACTATAATTTATCTAACCTATCTTGTGCCTATGTTTAAATGAGTGGATTCTATAGAGCATGTGATTAATAAGGGTTTCTCTAGCTCTAAAGTTTCCTGAATCTAACAGATTTAAATCACACACACACACACACACACACACACACATCACACAGGATGCAGTTACAATTCTAGGATATGTTCCTCTTCAACTGAGAGTATAAGTATGCAAGAGAACATATAGACCACACTTCATCTTTTATCAAATCCTCTAAGAAACAAATCCCCACAATATCCTCTTCTAAAGCAATCCAGTCTCAACATCAAAAAAAAAAAAAAAAAATACTGCCCAAAACCATATCACCGAACTTCACTTTAAGCACGTGTGAATGTGTTCACTTGTGAATTTCACTGTACCTCCCTTCAGCTTCCATGACTTATTCTAATGTCATTACACTTTTCTAATTTTCAACACTCAAAAGGAGTTTTCTATTTGACATAGGTTCCATATTCCACTTCAAAAAGAAAAGGCAGGGGGTCAGTTTCTACATGGGTTCTAGGTAGAGAAATCAACCTATGCTAAAAGTCAGTCTTACAATTTAGATTAAGTGCCACCTAGTGGCAAGTGTTATATATTATTAAATTCACTCAACATTCATCAGCAAGCAACTAACATTCTGGCAGATAGTATGTACTGCATAATTATGCAAGTAAAATATTGCTCCTCTCCTTATGGATCTTACTGACAGAGTAGATATGTAGATATTCAATACAGATAAATGTACATAATTGTAGAACAATGTTCAGTTTAACAGCAGAAGTATGCAAAAATAAGTACTCAGCATTTATTTAAAACCTAAAATAAATGCCAACAATTTGTTAAACAGGTTCTCTTAAACCTGTTCATCTCACTCACATTTTTCCTTTTTTAATCATTTTATCACCCTGCCTGTTTTGGGTTTTTTGAGTTGGAATCTCACTCTGTTGCCCTAGCTGGAGTGCAGTGACACACTCACGGCCACCGCAGCCTCCACCTACGGGACTCAGGTGATCCTTCCGCCTCAGTCTTCCAAGCAGCTGGAACTACAGGTGCCCGCTACCACACCCGGCTAATTTTTTGATTTATTGTAGAGACGAGTTACCCAGGCTGGTCTCGAACCCCAGGCTCAGGCAATCCTCTTACCTAGGCCTATCACCCAGATTTTAATTGTTCAGGTTTTTTCCCCACCTTCCCTTCTGGTGGGTGCACAACCCCCCACCCCACCATCTTATCCTTTAACTTCCACAGTTCAGAAAAAGGGCAGGGTAGAACCTTTATGGAACACATACTATTTCCAGAACTAACTAAGCTAGACATTTTATATCCCATATAACATTTAATCCTCACAGCAATACCATGAAATATTATTATCTCCCACCTTTTAGACAAAGGAAAAGTCTTGGATAAACGGCATGCTCATAACCACAAACCTATTTTAGTGACAGACAGTACAATGATTCCAAAGCTCCTTACACAATTTTGACTCTGCCTTGTCAATTCATTCCTAGGCCTACTACTATGATCAGATCTTGATTATTTTCATCATATGGTCTCCACCAATTCCAATCTATTTTACATTGTTTACATCCAGCTTAAAATCATCTGATCTAAATCTTCAATGCCCTATGCCTATCCTCTGTATCCCTGATTGATATTCAAATACTCACCTTAGCACTTAAAGTCCTCCAAGAGACCTCCCAACTACTTTTCCAGTTTAATTTCCCACCATCCCCTATCATTCTCACCTTTTCTATGAACTCCCTTGCAACTGGAGCTAATTATTCACACCTGTGTTCCCACCAACACTAAACATCTGTTACACCACTTATCATCTCTCCTATACTGTAATTATCTGTGTACTTCCCACTAAATCATGAGCTTCACCAAACCATTCCTTAGCAGTCTTAAAGAACCAGAATATAGCAGTCTCATACCTCGTAAGTGCTCAACAACTGCTTCTTTAATAAACACAGTGTTATTAAAACAATACTAAAAGGAGAGTCACTAAAACATGGTGATACTCATATTCCTTCACTCTTCCTACATGTCTTGGGACCTCAATGTTCTGCTTACTCCAGTTGGCATATGGCATATGAACTATGCACAGAACTGTATAATTTTTTGCATGAATAGTTTTCATACTCAAACCAAAAAAAAAATTATCTGAAAAGGAATGCTGGCAAAATAAGGCAAAATTTTAGTAGGTGTGCAGTTTTCCAAAAAGGGAACAAATACCTTTGTTTCAATTACATACATGAGTCTCAAGTAACATGTTCTGGAGCAAATCAGGCTACATCCACAACAAGCTGCTCACGATACCTTTAAAGTCTCTACAACACTGGGTTTACATTTCATAATGCAATAGTGCACTTCTCTAACACAATCTCTATTATACTTACTAAAAAACAGCTTTATAAAGAAATAAATGTTTTTGTTTGTATAAACTTTTTTTTTTTTTAGAAAGCAGGATTTATTGAGAGGACAGAAAAGCTCCCACAGTGGGAAAGGACCCAAGGGGGTTGCCCTGTATAAACTTTCACAAGGAACTATTCTTATTTACTTACAAGCCTATCATCTAATTAACAATCCACAAACATTAGCTCTAAGGCCAGGTTAAGACTACTGAATACAGTATAGACAAATACTGGAAGGGGAATTAAAAAGCTCCAGGTTGGTTTTAGTGTATTTCACCTCACATCAAACATATACAGCTTTCACTGAAGAGCCTCTGCAACTCAAGATGCCTAAAAAGCAGTGTTTTCTGTCTTTCTTTTTTGTAAACTGAAAATAGTAAAAATATTCCCAAGAATGCCCTGGACCTCACCAATCTAACTCAAAAGATGGCATGCTTATCACTATACACTGTCGCGACACAACAAATTATGTAAATGTTCAGACAGGTAACTACTACCATTTACAGTGCCTCTGATGCTCCCCCTGCCCCACCCACAGTAAGTGTGACATGTTCAGGAA
The DNA here is from genome assembly GCF_000164805.1 of Carlito syrichta. Lineage (NCBI taxonomy): Eukaryota > Metazoa > Chordata > Mammalia > Primates > Tarsiidae > Carlito > Carlito syrichta. Next base: position 277,189 of record NW_007246025.1, read on the forward strand.
GCCCAGTACCCTTTTCAGACTATTAGGATACCATTTCATTCCCTGAAGCAGAAACAGGCCTAATGAGGCATAAGCAACACCATGATGTTGTGCCAGGCCTAAAAGGCATCCAAAACTGCGGCCAGTGTGTGTCTGACAGAGTAGCAGTTGGGCATTCAACTTTCCAACATTGCTACAGCTGCCCAAGCAGAAGCAGTACAAAGTAGATCCCAGAAAGTTGGGGGTGACTCAATGACAACACCCATGGTCAAGCAGTATTCACCTAATATGTCTGCTCAAAATGCCAAAGTACATATTTCCTTTTTTTTTTTTTGAGTTCGAGTCTCACTCTGTTGCCGAAGCTGGAATGCAGTGGCACACTCACAGACACTGCAGACTCCACCTGCTGGGCTCAGGCAATCCTTCCGTGTCAGCCCTCCAAGTAGATGGAACTACAGGAGTGTGCCACTACGCACAGCTAATTTTTTGATGTATTGTACAGACAAGGCCTCGCCACGTTTGCCCAGACTGGTTTCAAACCCATGGGCTCAGGCAATCCTCTCACCTCCACCTCCCAAAGTGCTGAGATTACAGGCGTGAGCCACCACACCTGGCTGAAAGCATATATTTCAAGGGATGCAGTCCTCTGCACTAAATACAGTGCTGCATTCCTAAAACATGGCACAAAAACCGCAGGCTGCAGTAAAAAAATCCATCTTGAACCCTGCCTACCAGAAGAAACTGATTGTTATAATAATTAAAATGTTTATATAGAGTGCTTTATTATTCAAAAACCAGTTACATATACACTGCTTCATTTGGCCTTTATAATTTCATACATTTTACCTTTCAACAGTCATAACATGCCTGGCAAATAAAACATAAGTAAATTATGATTCCCTATTTTACAGAGGTAGAAACTGAAGGCTAAAATTACCTATAAGAAATCTGTCCACAAGACTTGAATCTTCCTATAGATGATCAAGTTATTATTTAGTTCTATGGATGTCTCAAGGTTTAATGTACATCCCAATGTATCTAAGTACTTAAGGCACTTTAAAAATAAAGAAGCCTTTTGAGAAAAACTGACAGCCAATCACACAAAAAACAAAATGTTTACACAAAAAAAACATATGATCTCACTCATAAGCAGACCCTGAACATTTTACCATAATACTACAAGAAAGGAATTGTAGTAGCAGGATACTGCTGGAGTGAGAGCAGGGACACAACATCAATAAGAGTATCTCATCTCAAACCAGGCAAAGTGGAGGCAAAGTGGAGACCTGTATGATGTCCACCTAATCCTAAATTGTACCCCACATCTTTAAAATTAAATTAAATTAAATTTTAAAAGTCAGGAACACTGGCTCACGGCAGAGGCAAGAGGATTGCTTGAGTTCAGGGATTTGAGACCTGCCTGGGCAACATGGCGAGACCGTGTCTCCACAATAAATCAAAACATCAGCTGGGCTCGGTGGCTCAGCCTGTAATCCCGCACCTTTGGGAGGCTGAGGTGAGTGGACTGACTGAGCCCGCGGGTTCGAGACCTGTCTGGGCAACTTGGCGGGACCTCATATCTACAATAAATCAAAATTTAGCCGGGCGTGGTAGTGAGCGCCTGTAGCTCCAGCTGCTTGGAAGGCTGAGGCGGAAGGATCGCCAGAGCCCAGCAGATGGAGGCTGCAGTGGCCAGGAGCAGCCACTGCACTCCAGTCTGGGCGACAGAGTGAGACTCCAACTCAAAAAAAAAAAAAAAATCAAAACATCAGCCAGGCGTGGTGGCTCAAGCCTGTAATTCCAGAACTTTGGGAGGTCGAGGCGAGAGGACTGCCTGAGTCCAGAGGTTCGAGATCAGCCTGGGCAACTTGGAGAGATCTTGTCTCTAAAATAAATCAAGAAAAATTAACTGTGCGTGGTGTGGCGCATGCCTGTAGTTCCAGCTACTTAGAAGGCTGAGGCAGAAGAATCACCTGAGCCCAGCAGGTCAAAGCTGCGGTGGCCATGAGCATGCCACTGTACTCCAGCCTGGGCGACAGAGTGAGACTCCAACTCAAAAAAATAAAAATAAATAAATAAATAAAAATCAGTCAGGCGTGGTGGTGCATGCCTATGGTTCCAACTACTTGGAAGGCTAAGGTAGAAGGATCACCTGAGCCCAGCAGATCAAGGCTGTGGTGGCCGTGAGTGGCACGCTCATGGGCAGTGCACTTCAGCCTGGGAGAGAATGAGACTCCAACTCAAGAAATAAAATAAAATCCAACAAATAAATAACTAATAAAATGCAATATTTAAGCTTGTCAGTTTTCTACAAACAATATAATATAGCATTTTCTAATAATCCAAAAAGAACTTCTGCCTAAGAGTCTTACTATATAATGTTCTCAGGGGTTATGAAACTGCCTGTGGCTGAAAATATCAATTCTTCTGAGTGCTTCAGCAATGACACCCTACATAATCAAAGTTAAATATATACACAAATTTTATATGGATTATATACACACACACTGTGTATATACACACATACCCATATACATAAAAACGCACCTACACAAACCATGTTAAATCAAGGTTTCAAACTATGAGTTGTTTGTTCAAAAAATCTTTTTGCGCCGGGCTCAGTGGCTCAGCCTGTAATCCCAGCACTTTGGGAGGCCGAGGTGAGTGGATTGCCTGAGCCCGCGAGTTCGAGACATGCCTGGGCAACTTGGCGAGACCTCATCTCTACAATAAATCAAAAATTAGCCAGGTGTGGTAGCGCACATCTGTAGTTCCAGCTACTTGGAAGGCTGAGGCAGAAGGATCACCGGAGCCTAGCAGGTCGAGGCTGCGGTGGCCAGGAGTGGCCACTGCACTGCAGTCTAGGTGACAGAGTGAGACTCCAACTCAAAAAAAAAAAAAAAATCTTTTTGCTAAGTCTCTATCATGTGCTAGGCACTCTTTCAAGTATAAGGATATATAAATGATATCTGCCACCAAGTAACTAAGGATATTTGGGTGTGACAGATAATTACAATTTAATATCACACTTGCAAGGGAATTATATATAGCATTTAATAATACACAGCACAGTCAGACATAGTAGCTCACACCTGTAATCCAAGCACTTGGGGAGGTGGGAGACAGGAGGACTGCCAGGGCTCAGGAGTTGGAGATCAGCCTGAACAACAGAGAGAGACCTCATCTCTACAATAAATCAAAAAATTAGCCAGGCATAGTGGCACATGCCTGTGGTTCCACCTGCTTGGAAGGCTGAGGTGGAAGGATCAGCTGAGCCCAGCAGGTCGAGGCTGTGGTGGCCATGAGCATGCCTCCGGCCTGGGTGACAGAGACTCCCCAGGCTCCAACTCAAAAAATAAATAAATAGGCCAGGCTCAGTGGCTCAGCCCATAATCCCAGCACTTTGGGAGGCCAAGGCGAGTGGACTGCCTAAGCCCACGGGTTCGAGACCAGCCTGGGCAACTTGGCAAGACCTCACTTCTACAATAAATCAAAAAATTAGCCGGGCGTGGTAGCGCGCACCTGTAGTTACAACTACTTGGAAGGCTGAGGCGGAAGGATCGCCAGAGCCCAACAGGTTGACGCTGGGGTGGCCTTGAGTGTGCCACTGCACTCCAGCCTGGGCGATGGAGACTCCAACTCAATAAATAAATAAATAAATAAATAAATAACACACAGCAGGTGCACCAACCTAGCCTAGTGGATCAGGTTAGAGTATTTCCTGATCTTAGTTTTGAATAATACCTACTAAGGACCAGTACTTTTCATCGCACAAGGCAGCATTAAACTTCTAGGCTCATGCAGGAAGCTCAAAGTTTTTAAATATGACTGGGGTATTAATTATGATGCGAGAGAATTTGGCAACAATTCAGCTGGAGAAGAAGCAAATGAAACAGGAAGACCCTATATGCCATGCTAGCTAGCATTTCCTGAGTTCTTGCTATGGTGCCAGGAACTCTACTAAATGCTTTCATTCGTTACCTCATTTAATCCTCACAACAATCCTGAATTAGGAATAATTATCTTCCAATTGATAGAGGTTAACTTGTCGATATTACGGGGGTTTTAAGTTGCAGAGACAGAACTGGAAGTCAGTTTGGATTAAATCATAAATGTGATCTCAACCCTCCACTCTGTTGCCTCTCTTAACGAAAGCTGCTAGGGGGAGCCATTGAAAGGTTTTTAGACTAAGCAGTGAAGTGATCAGATTTGCTCTTTAAAAAGACAGCAGTATGTGGAAGCTGGATAAAGGGCATGAGACTAGAGCAGAGAGGCGTCAATACATCTGCAGTAATCCAGGTGAGAAATGAGAGCCGTAAGGAAGAATAAATCAAATTCAAGAGATTTTTTGGGAGGAAAAACTATCAGTTCTTAGGGATTAAATGGTAAAGGGTTAGTGAGAGAGGAATCCAGAATCCAGGGCTGGGGAACCAGAAGGGGCATATCATCTACCAGGAACACAGAAGCAACAGGTTTCATTCGTTCAGTTAGTATCTACAGGGTGTCCTCCACATGCAAAACATTTTCCTAAAGCCAAGAATCAAGTCTGAAATTACAGTCCTGAGTTGTCTGAAGATATTCTTAAGAGCAAATGACAAAGCACTAAACATTTTAAGGCATATTTAAAATTAGTTGTTTCTATTAACAGACTTGGCTTAGAGTTCAGTAAAAATATGTTGTTACCATTTTTTGAACTACTACTACATGCAGAAAACAAATCGAAAGAGGAAAGGCATCACATAATTTTACAATGTGTTATTATGTTTGAGTTTGACAGATCTTCAATCTCTTACACCACACACACACACACACACACACACGCACACAAAACACACACACCACCCTATAATTTGTTTTCCTTGCCCCTCTTCTTATAAGTTTATGGGGGGGGCGGGATGTGTCTGTTTTATTACCCATACTGTAATACATATTTGGGGTTGGAGTTTCTTTTCATCCCACTATCAGTACTGTGACCTGCCAAGAACTTAGTTCAAAACCTTCTATATACTGACTTCCTATGAAATATGAAGCTTATTTTGGTAACAATCCCTAGGCCTTAACCACACCTTTCATCCAAGGATGCGCCTCGCAAATCTTAAGGCACAGCAATCCCGTGCAGCTGTGGCAACTTATTACAATTCCCATTTTACTACATAGTTAGGAAACTGGCCCAGGGGAAGTAGAGTAACTTGGAAATAAACACAAAGCCAGATGCCAAAAATAACAACTTTTAGTCAATCCATGAGAAAATACTGCCCCTAGTTGAAATAACATGAAATTTAGTATTAGGAGGAAGCAAAATGCAAAAGAATGAATTAAAGTCAAGTCCTAGGTCTTATTTCTAATAACACCAGAATTAAGATTTGTATGAACTTTGAAACAAAGCAATTTTTTTCCTACTGACTTACCAATCCAGGATGCCAAAGATTATTTAATGAATTACACCTGGCAAGAATGCCCCTTCCCCAAACCAATTTTTATCTTATTCACTTAAAAAACACCGAAAGAAATCTGTTAATATGGAGGAACAGATAACTTTTTAAAAACACTAACTGCTTAATATCTAGTGCCTAGAAGCACACATCAGAACAGATCTGAAAATACTGCAAGCCTCTTATGTGCATGGACAATAAATTTAAAAATTTAACAGTCAATAATCAGAATGAAAACTCCCCAGCCACACAATTCATCCTGTACATTTCGAAATATGCTACAGTTTGCTATAATTTAGTTAAAGGCACCGTTTGATTTCATCACAAAATAAAGGTCTTACACAGGATTGAGAAACAAAAACACAACTCAAATTGTAAAACTGCTTTTATGTCTTTGTGATCATTCTTCTAAGTGCAAGTAACAGCAAAACACCTTCCTTTATTACACAGTATTTACACTTTGCTTCCAGTCAAAACCAATAAACTCAAGATTTTACCTTCCAAGGAATGATTACGTATTAAGAATGAGTGAGGGAGACAAATGCCTATTATTGGTAAAACCCACTCATGAAACACAGGTTGCAAGTTTTCAGAAAAACCTCATATGTGGATCATGAAATCATGATTTTCCATTAATTGAAATTCAAACTACTAATTGTAACCACAGCCAAAAACAAAAAATGCTTTCCAACGCACCAACATTCCTTACAAAAGATCCTGTATAACCTTTATCAGTAAAACTTCACATAGAACTTTAGTTTGTAAATGAAATGACACTCCAAATGCTTTTACAGGTAACATATCTTCTAAAAATTGAGAGCAACTAGTAGGAAAAAACAAACTCCTAAAAAATACATTCACTATAGTAATCCTGGTCAATTACCTCTTATTCCTAGCCCTTGAGTAACTCAGGCCATTAATATACAACACACCACACCCCCACCCCCACACATAACCCCAAACTTAATATTACCATAACAATGAGAACTCAGAACAATGTAATAGTCCTTTAATATTAGGAAGTGTATTTAAGATAGCCTCACCAAAGACTGACTGACATGTATTCTAAAGGTATACTTACAGTATGCTTTTTTTTTTTAAACCGGTATTTGATTACTATTTTCCACAAAGATCCTAGAAACAGTATTCATCAACCAGAAACAGTACTCCTCAGCGCTTTCCTCATGTCAACCCCAAGAATGGGACAGAAGGCTGTCATACAGCTACAGAGCAGAAAGCAAATAACTGCAAACTATTTAATGATTAAGAAAAAGTAAAACATTCTTATCGACTTCCCAGGTAGGATGTCTCTCCTTTTCCTTATGAGGCAAGAGTGACTGGTAAAATAACAGCCTCTAGATTTAGATTCCAGAAAATGCTGAAATTCTCACCCCAACATTCACAAGTTTTTAACATCAAAATTCACTCAACTACCACTCAACACACCAAAAGAATACCCGCTGTGGATATACGAAACTATTCTCAAACACCAACAGGGGGAAAAAAAAATTCCTTAAGCCTCCTTCTTACCAAATCCCCTCCACCCATCCTCAGGTCACCCAGATGCACAGACACGAAAGACAGCTGCCCTTGGCCTAGGCCGTCAGGAACCATCGAGAGGGGGCGGGGGGCGCAACGACCACCAAGAGACCAGATCTTTTTCCAGGGCCACCGCCTCCAAGCAAAACAAGCCCGGGCCCAAAGAGCGAGGAAAGCTGGAGACGCTTTAATCCCGAGAGAAAGGGGTGCGGAGGAGGAAACCAAGTATCCCATGCATCTTCCAGACCCACAAAACAACAACAAACCGTGGAGACTGTCTGCACTCGGAAGCGCCAGATGGGAGTCCCCGGGGCTGAGACAGTTCGGCAGACACACGCCGTGGGTCGTGGATCAATCAGCCGCCGGCGGGGAGGGGCAGGGGATGCCGGAGAACGGGCCCCGGCACGGGAGAGACAAAGCCTCTGGGGGTGATCCCGGACCGGGAGAAAGGTGAGAGGGGATACGCACGAGAAAGACAATGGAAGCAAAATCAAGGCAGGAGTCTGGAGCCCGGGCTGCGGCAGGTCACTGGGCTCCGGAGAAGTGGGGGCTCAACAAAGGGGCGCCGGAGCCAGGACAGCGGCGGGGAGGAGAAGGGGAAGGGATGCGGGGCGCCACGGGCCGGACAAAGCGCCCAGGGCGGCGGAACAAAGGGCCGGGGGTA
>NW_007246025.1:285148-285859 GCF_000164805.1 Carlito syrichta
CCCAGACTTACCCTGTCACAACAGGCGCCATCTTCCACAAACTCTCGCCAAAACTCCAACCCTCGCGAGACTCCCCCCGACGCCTTCCCTGGTCCCTCTCCCCCGCCCCTTCCCTTTTTCCTCACGCCTCGATTCCACCCAGCCCCCGCGCGCCTTCTCCCCTCGCAGCCGCCGCGGAGAGCCAGACGCCTCGCGCCGCCCGCGGAGTCGGGGATCCTGCCCGCCGCCTGCCCTGGAAACCTACCCGAGCGATGGAGCATGCGCAGGCGGCCCCTCCGCGGGCGAGCCGTCCGTGGGGTCCATGGGGAGCGCTCCGGCTATCCGGGTTTTGGGACGCGCCCTGAGGGACGGACGCGGAGACTGAGGAAAACCGGAGGGGATTACTACGGGGACGGGGAACGGAGGGGTCAGGAGGCGGGGCCGGGCGCGGGAGGAGGGGTCCTGGGAACCTCGGCCGCGTCTCACAGGCCCGGAGGAGACGCCTCCTCCAGTGGGTGTTCTCCGGCGGCTTCCCGCGCACGCCGGGTTCCCAGCTCCTTTCATTCATTCACTCGTCTGCTCGCGGGGCCCTCCTCGCGGCGGGTCCCGGCGCCGGGCGGCTTCATCCGCTCCACCCCGGGCCCGCGGGGAGTCCCCTTCGGGCTCCGCGGACCGACACAATTCGCGCTCGGCCGCGCGAGCTTCCCCCTCCCCGGGCGGGACATGGGCGCA
>NW_007246025.1:286542-289134 GCF_000164805.1 Carlito syrichta
GGAGGGGGCGGCGGGGGAGAAGGCCTGGCATCTCGCGCACACACGCACGCCTTGGGACGCTCGGTGGAAGAAAAGGGAATGGGAGGGCCCGAAAGGAGGAAGGGGAAGCCTGGAGACTCGAAACTGCTCCTAGGCTGTGGCGCACGCCTGGAGTCCCACAGCGCTTTGGGGAGGCCAAGGCGGGAGGATCGTTTAGGGCCAGGCGTTCGAACCTGGGCAACACACCAAGATCCCGTCTCTACAAAAAAATACCATAATAAAAAAGAGAAGAAACTACTCCCAGGGCGGGAAGAAAGAGGTCAGGCTCTGGGACAGGAGGAGCTCCCGGCCACCTCCCGGGGAGGGTTTCGGGGCGGGAGGGGGTGGTCTTCCACGAGCTGGTACTTTCCTTAAATGTGTTAGACGCCTCACCTCCCGCCTCCGGGAGCTGACAGACAACCCCTGGTGCCGGTTTGAGTCATGCCTCTGAGTCACCTTGTCTGGCCTCCAGTTAATTTGCTTTAAAACAAGTTCTGATTCCTTTAGCTATTCTGGAGCAATTTGTTGTTTCATTCTGATCCACCCGCTGGCCCTGTGAGCTGGGTAGGAAAAAAAAATGCTGCTCTGAGCTCTGGCATCCTTGTCTTGTATAGATTCTTCCTCCCATTCAAGGACACGGTTGTTTTTTTTTTTAATTTATTCTCCCCAGTCTCTTTCTAGCCTTTTGACACAATCCTTGTATATGTTTCTGTTCTTTTCCTCCCACTAACATGACTTACTTTGCTTTTCTTCACTTTTCCATGCTTTTGTTGAAATATCCCATTTTAGGTACCATTGCTTCTGGTGCTTTAGTAACTACTGCTTTAAATGCATTCCTTATTTTGGGATTATTTGTCAAATGAGTTCCTGATTACATTCTTCAATCAGCCATGTTTCAGATTGGCCCTAGTGTGGTTTCTATACTGCCCTAGCCTGGCATTGTCTAGCAACTGGTGTCTTGCTGACATCATGGAGCCATAAATGTAGAATTGAATTGAGTTTTGATATTTGAAGGACAATGGGTCCTCTAGTAGAAGGAAAGCCAAGTTTCTGAGTTGTTTTCAAGGTTTTTAGGGATGTGCGTGCTTGTGTGTGTGTGTGTGTGTGTGTGTCTGTGTGTGTGTGTGTGTGTGTCTATTCCTTTGATTGCATATTTCACACAGAAAAAGAAATTTAAGAACACTTAATACAATATCTCGGTACAGGTCTGATTTGGAACAGGATAGCTCAGAGGACAGCAGCCTTGGCACCTGTTCCTTGGAGAACCTTCATCCCAAGAAGGTATTTCAGTCATGGTCTAGTCTAGGCTGCTGATAGCATTTGGAACCCTGGCTTTCTGAAAGCCCCAGCGTCCTTGGAAAGCCCTGGTAACCATAAGTGTAATTACAACTTCTCATTTTCACCCTAAAACATGCTCTGCCTGCAGCCTTACCCCATCTCAGTAAAGGGCAACTCCATTCTTCATTTACTTAAGCCAAGAACTTTGGAGTCGCTGTTGCCTTTCTCACACTCAAGATTCAGTCAGGCAGAAAAGCATGCTTCAAAATACATTCAGGCTCTACATACATTCACACCGCTTTGGCTACTGGTCTAGTCTAACCCATCTTATTTCCTACCTGTTTAAGGAAGTTTCCTAATTCTTCTTCCATCCTTGCCTTCCCTCAGTCTGTTCTAATGGAACATTCTGAGTGATACTCTAGATCACCCCAGTGGTTTTTGCATTCCTTTATGGGTACCTTCACAACCTGGCCTGCTGCCGCCCCCCTCTCCCTCAATCTCTCTGCCCGCACCTCCTCCTCTTCGCTCGTTCACTGAGCTCTAGCCAGCTGCTTTCCTTGCTGCTCCTGGACACACCCGGCACACTCTCAACTCTGGGCTTTTGCTCTCTCCACTGCTTGGAATGCTCTTCCCTTTAACAGCTTAGGGCTCATTCTCTCACTTCTTTTAGGTCTTTGCTCAGTGTCACCTCCCTGACCAGGCGTGGTAGCTTCTATAATCCCAGCACTTTGGGAGGGGGCCGAGGCAAGAGGATTGCTTGAGCCAAGGAGTTTGAGACAAGCCTAGGCAGCATAGTGAGACCTTGTAGCTATAAAAAAATAAGTAGGTATTTTCATGGGTTGTAGTGGAAGTGAAAATTGATGTAATCTTTATGGAAACCATTTTGTCAGAATTTATCACTACAGTTCCATTTCTGGAAGTTTATCCTACACATATAGTCATATGTGAAATTACCTATATATTTGCAGCATCATTGATGGCTAAAAAAAAATACTGGTAGCCGGGCTCGGTGGCTCAGCCTGTAATCCCGCGCCTTTGGGAGGCTGAGGTGAGTGGATTGCCTGAGCCCGTGGGTTCAAGACCCGCCTGGGCAGGCGAGACCTCATCTCTACAATAAAAAAAAAAAAAAAAATTAAGCCGGGCTCGGTGGCTCAGCCTGTAATCCCGCGCCTTTGGGAGGCTGAGGTGAGTGGATTTGCCTGAGCCCGCGGGTTCGAGACCCGCCTGGGCAGCAGACCTCATCTCTACATAATCAAAAAATCAGCCGGGCGTGTAGCGCATGCCTGTAATTCCGGC
>NW_007246025.1:289269-299723 GCF_000164805.1 Carlito syrichta
CCCCACCCAAAAAAAAAAAAAAAAAAAAAAAATACTGGTAACAATCTAAATGTCAAGAGATGCTTTATTTCTAAAAATCATGAAGTATTCATAAAAGGAAATAGTATACAACTTTTTTTTTTTGAGTAGGGGTCTCACTCTGTCACCCAGACTGGAGTCACACAATCACAGCTCATTGCAGCCTCAACCTCCTGGGCTCAGGTGATCCTTTCACCTCAGCCCCCAAGTAGTACAGGCACATGCCACCACACCCAGCTAATTTTGTGATTCTTTTTTGTAGAGACCGAGTCTTGTTATGTTGCCTAAGCTGGTCTTGAATTCCTGGAGTCCAGCAATCTTCCTACCTCAGCCCCCCAAAGATGAGAATACAAGCTTAAGCCACCACACCCAGCCTAGTATGCATCTTTTAATAAGCAGAAGCTACTTTTTATATACTGGCGTAGAAAGATCACAAAGTTTTAAAATGGTACAAAACAGTAGTAGATAAATATGTACTTATTTGCCTGTATATGTCTAAATTGGTTCTGGAAAGACACACTAAAAACTCTTAACAGTGACTGCCTTCTTATAAGGGACTCTACAGTTGAATAATGTAGATGAGGGGGTGGCTTTTCACAGTTTGCCATCTTGGATTCTTTGGGTTTTTGTATCTGTATTTCCTATAAACATAAAACATAAAAAGGGGGAAAGGAAAGAAAAGGAATAAATGTGAAAGAAGATAAAAATTAGCCAAATAAAATTGCTCCCTTTCTTCCGCTTTGTTATAATTATTTTATTTTTTATTAGTATTATCATCATCATCATTATTTGAGTTGGAGTCTCACTCTGTCACCCAGGCTAAAGTGCAGTGGCACGCTTAGGGCCACTGCAGTCTCAACCTGCCGGGCTCAGGTAATCCTTCTGCCTCAGCCTTCCAAGTAGCTGAAACTACAGGTGTGTGCTACCATGCCCGGCTAATTTTTGTGTGTGTGTGTGTGTGTGGAGATGAGGTCTCACCAAGTTGCCCAAGCTGGTCTCGAACCCCTGAGCTCAGGCAATCCTCTCGTTTTGGTCTCCCACAGTGCTGGGATTATAGGCTTGAGCCACTGTGACTGGCCTATTTTGTTTTATTATTTTTATTTATTTATTTACTTTTGAGTCAGAGTCTCACTCTCTCACCCAGACTGGAGTGCAGTGGCATGATCACAGCTCATTGCAGCCTCCACCTTCTAGGTTCAGGCTATCCTTCTACCTCAGCCTACCCAGTAGCTGGGACTACAAGCATGCACCACCATGCCCGGCTGCTTTTTTTTATTTATTATTGAGACAAGGTCTCACCAGGTTGCCCAGGCTGGTCTCAAATTCCTGGGCTCAGGAAATCCTCTCACCTCCACCTCCCAAGTGCTGGAATTACAGGCGTGAGCCACCACACCCGGCCAGTATGAATATTTTCTAATAGAAGTTATGTATGTAATCTATCATCTCAATAGAATTAAACCAGCAGAACCAACGCATGGTTCATTCAAACAGCATGTTTAGGGTATCTGCCTCTGCAGGTCAGTCATCATCTTTGGTGTTTTACCATAAGTAATGGGAAGAACCCAACCTCAGGGATTCCCTGGTTGATAGAGAACACAGACCAATGTTACTCTGTGCTGGGAGACATGTGAGTTTAGCAGCATGGAGGTACAATGCAGGAAGCACCTAACTTGCTGGATGGGCCCAGGAAAGCCTTTGCAGAGATGTCTTTTGAGCTGACTCTTACCACAGTGGGAGTTCAGAAGACAAGAGGAGGGAGCATGACAAGCACAGGAAACAGCATATTCAGGCTCTAAAATGTATCCCATATTCAGGGGAACTCCAGGTGAGGGGTTAATGCATGTAGAAGAGGAACAGGCATCCCAAGCAGGGTCATAAGAAGGACAGGGCAGAACTGTGGTCCTCAAAAGTTGGCAGGCATCAAAATCACCTGGGTCCCACTTCCCAAGATGCTAAGTGAATCAATCTAGGCTGAAGCTGGGTAACGTATTTCTAGCAGACTGGTCAGTCAGCAGGATTCTGAAGCAAAACTGTCCATGAACCAAGCCATGAGAATCTTTGTTATAAAACTTGAATATAACCTTTCTGGAGTTTCTCATTAAAGGTAGTAATGGCCAATAGCATCTTTTTCTAAAAGATCAATAAATGGCCAGGTACAGTGGCTCATGCCTGTAATCCCATCACTTTGGGAGGCGGAGGCAAAAGGATTGCCTGAACCCAGGGGTTTGAGACCAGACTTGGCAACTTAGCAAGACCTCGTCTCTACAATAAATAAACTAAAATAAAAATTAACCAGGCATGGTGGCACATGCCTGTGGTTCCAGCTACTTGGAAGGCTGAAGCGGAAGGATCACCTGAGCCCAGCAGGTCAAGACACGGGTGGCCATGAGCGTACCACTGCACTCCACCTTGAACGACAGAGTGAGATTCACCCAAAAAAAAAATCAATAAATGAAATATCAAAATAGTTAAAGGAATGAGTTTGAGAGCCCCTGGATGTGAGAGACAGTGGTTTACGAGGAGGCTTGTTATAGTTTGCTGTGTGATTGAAACACAGTGACACATGCTAACATTGCTAATTGTATGATCTTACACAAATTATTTAACCTGTCAGCATCTCAGTTTCTTCACCTGTAAAATGGAGATGATAGTTGCTAATCTATAGGGTTGTCACAAAAATGCAAAGTGTCACTATGTTTAAAATACATAGAACAATGTTACAATTGTTGTAATAGTGTTAGTTTTTGTTTTTGTTTTTGTTTTTTTGAGTTGGAGTCTCACTCTGTCGCCCAGACTGGAGTGTGGTGGCATGTTCCCGGCCACCGCAGCCTCAACCTGGTGGGCTCCGGCGATCCTACCGCCTCAGCCTTCCAAGTAACCAGAACTAGTGTTAGTTTTTATCATTACTGTTCAACAAATCCAGAGCTCTCATTCTTCTCATCAAAAATCTTGCAAATCGTGACAAAATGTCCTTAACACTTCAAACATTGATGTTAAAATGGCCAAATATAGTGATGATCTTATCCAGATCAGTGCTATTTCTTCATTATATCCCACTCAGAAATGACAATACCATCATTATTATTTAATCTCCATGAGGCTCCCACATCTAAAAAAGTCTGGGAGACCCACTGAAGATAGCCAACAAGAGTCTCTGAGGGCACAAAGCAGGGTCTGTGTGATCAGCTCGTGCTCTGTGCCGAAGACAGCCTTAATGAGAACTCATCAGAAATTAGGAACTGCTTACACCACAGATGTCTTTTAACGCGTGGTTTTTCATTCATCTTTCTGCCTCCCTTGTATTCATAACATTATCCCTGTCGTTTTCTACTATGTGTTAATCAAGGTTAATAAAATGTACAGGAGATTGGAAGAGTGCCAAGAAGGATTCCATCAGACTCTGCAATCCTATAAGGAAAATAAGCTGTAACTCCAGGACTAAAAGAAATAGAACACTGAAAACGAATCCTAAAGTGGGCTTCAGGGGAGCTTGAGAAACAAAAATAAATATTCACCCTCTTCTTTCCAATTGTGTTTAATTTTTCACAGGATTCTTTGGCCCTGGCAGGCTAATTTTTTTTTTTTTTTTTTTTTTTTGCAGGCCAGAGTTAAGTTTTGCTTATCTTGCTAACATGTGGAGCAGTCAAGAAGGCAAAGAAAATGAACAGGCCATTTACTCTGGTGATGTGGAATGTGAATAGAATCAAATGCACATTTGGTGAGAAGAATGTGTACAAACCTAATAATTTGTCAAAAGTTTTGTAGCTCATGTAATTGGAAGAAAATGTTTCCATGTGGATTGATATATTTTGTCTTTTTTATAACATGAACAAGATAAAGCCAGTTAGTTAACAATATCTATTAGAGCTGAGGCCGGTGCAGTGGCTCACGTCTATAATCCCAGCACACTGAGAGACCAAGGAGGGAGGATCACTTGAGCCCAGGAGTCTGAGACCAGCCTAGGCAACATAATGAGACCTTGTCTCTACAAAGAAAAATTTTTTAAATTAGCTGGGCAGCTGGGCACAGTGGCTCAAGCCTATAATCCCAGCACTTTGGGAGGCCGAGGTGGGAGGATTGCCTGAGTTCGCGGGTTCGAGACCAGCCTGGGCAACATAGTAAGACCTCATCTCTACAATAAATCAAAAAATTAGCCAGATGTGGTAGCACGCACCTGTAGTTCCAGCTACTTGGAAGGCTGAGGCAGAAGAATCACCTGAGCCCAGCATGTTGAGGCTGCGGCGGCAGGGAGCATGCCACTACACTCCAGGCTGGGCGACAGAGTGAGACTCCAACTCAAAAAATAAAATAAAATTAGCTGGCCATGGTGGTGCGTGCCTGTAGTTTTGACTGAGGTGGAAGGTGCCTGAACCCAGGAGGTCGAGGCTGTGGTGAGCCGTGATCATGTCACTACACTCCAGCATGGGTGACAGAGTGAGACACCTGACTCAAAATTAAAAATAAAAATAGCCGGGCTCGGTGGCTCAGCCTGTAATCCCACACCTTTGGGAGGCTGAGGTGAGTGGATTGACTGAGCCCGCGGGTTCGAGACCGGCCTGGGCAACTTGGCGAGACCTCATGTCTACAATAAATCAAAAATCAGCCGGGCATGGTAGCGTACACCTGTAGTTCCAGCTACGCGGAAGGCTGAGGCAGAAGGATTGCCAGAGCCCAGCAGGTTGAGGCTGCAGTGGCCGGGAGCGGCCACTGCACTCCAGTCTGGGCGACAGAGTGAGACTCCAACTCAAAAAATATATAAATAAATAAATAAATGACAACACCATATGACTCAAAAAATTCCAGTTATCTGTTTGTAAGGGAATATATGTAAATTTTGATTTCATAAACTTTCCATCTTTGTCATGTGTCCTATATTGCAGTAGATTTTGGTTGTATATTAAACTGATGTTAAATTTCTCTAGTTAAAAAAACAACAGCTGGAGTATAAATAAGTGTTGAAGCATGGTGGCTCATGCTGTAAACCCAGCATGTTGGGAGGTGGAGGCAAGACGTTTGCCTGAGCCCGTGGGTTTGACACCAGCCTGGGCAACTTGGCAAGAACTCATCTCTACAATAAATCAAAAAATTAGCCGGGCATGGTGGTGTGCACCTGTAGTTGTAGCTACTTGGAAGGCTGAGGCAGAAGGATTTGCCTGAGCCCAGCAGGTAGAGGCTGCGGTGGCCATGAACGTGCCACTGCACTCCAGCCTGGGTGACAGTGAGACTCTAACTAAAAAAAAAAAAAAAAATAAGAGTATTGAGCTAGCTCTACCATTGAGTCTTGAGACCTTCACCACTAATCAACTGGCCAACTTGGGCCTGCAAACGGGGATTATGAAACCCACTGAATAGGGTCATTCTGAGAATTAATAGTACATGAAATAACTGAGTACATGGAAAACAGTCAGTAAATGTTACTTCCTTTAGGAAATTCTCCTACCCATCCTCATGTTCAGTTTTCTTATCTGTTAGATGAACTAATACTATCTGCCTTAGAGGTTTGTTGCATGAATCAAATTAGATAATTATGCAGGTAATTAAATGGAAAGAATTGTTCTTAAGTAAGGTCATGGCATTTAATTTTGGTTGGCACTTTTGTTTCAAAAACTTTGACTGGCTGGGCTTGGTGGCTCAGCCTGTAATCCCAGCACTTTGGGAGGCCGAGGCCAGTGGATTGCCCGAGTTCGAGGTACAAGACCAGTCCGGGCAACTTGGTAAGACCTTGTCTCTACAATAAATAAATTTTAAAAATTAGCTGGATGTGGTAGCTCACGCTTGTAGTTCCAGCTGCTTGGAAGGCTGAGGCAGAAGGATCGCTGGAGTACAGCAGGTCGACGCTGGGGTTGCCATGAGCATGCCACTGCAATCTGGCCTAGGTGACAGAGTGAGCTTCCAACTCAAAAAAAAAAAAACAAAAACTTTGACTATGATTATATAGCAAATCAACAGCACACACACAAAAGATCTCTGTATTTTTTTCTTTGGCCTGTGTAACTATTAACCTTGAGTACGGATGGCCTCTGTCACTTTTTCAGAGAAAATTTCCCCAAAAGGTTTCACCCTTTACATCCGTATTGCTTTGTGTCATAGATAGTGCCATGATAAGGATCAACTTGTAGATATGACTTTTGTGGCTAACACCATTGTCTAAAATAGACTAAGGACTAAGAAGATCAATTTGGAACCTGTTTTTTTCAAGCACTGACAAATAGTTAGATACCAAACAATTCCTGTCTTGTGAAATACCTAACTCTGTCAAAGATAGTTAACTAATCCACTTGAACATCATAATCATAGGTATACATTGTCTTTTAATAATTGCTATTATGTTAATTTTTATTTTAATTAACTTGAACAATTTTAATTGTTCATGTGGAAATTTTATAAAAGAAACGAAAAATTACTGCAATAAAAAAGTCTCTAAGATAATTTCTAATATTCTAATAAATATTGAGTACAGACTTAGTTTTATATACTAGGTCTATTGAAAAGTTTCATCTCAATCTAATAATGATTTTCATTTGTAAAGTGTGTTAGAGAAACTATTTTAGGGGAGTTTTAAACTCTCCACGTTAGGTGTTATAACTGGTAGTGTCCTTTGTGTAGTTTTTACTACTTAAATGATTATTTAGCTAAATTCTGTCATGGCCAGCATCCTCTGGAAGATAAACTAAATTATATTAAGTTGTTATTAATATTCCACTTGTGGAAATAACATTTCTCAATATTTTAACTACAAATCATCTTTCATCTAAGTACTTTGGAAAAATTTGGATTTATGCATTTTTTCTTTCTTCCAGTTTTCCAAACACGTGGTCTAAATTCTACCCTAAGAATTACTTTTGACTTCAGTGAGAGTGATAAACTATCGTCTGGGAGAAACATTTGGCACCTACTTTTCTCAAGTGTAAAGTTCTCCAGAACTGTTCTTATGAAATGCAAATCTGATTTTCATCAAGCAGTTTTACCTACCTAGCATCATATTTTCCCTCACCAGCAAACACTAAGTATTTTATTTTTAACTAGCACAGCTATATCTGTATTTGCACAATACTTTCCAAGTTTCCAAAATAAGCTACAAAACACAGAATCTAGGCCAAAAAAAGGACTTAAGAACTGAAAAATAACTTCTGAAAAACAGATTACTTATAGAACTATTTTGTTTAATCAACAGGGAGTTTTTGAAAGGTTGTGTGCCAATCTAACATGCAACAACTTTCTAGTTAAAGGGATGCTGTTACATATAATTTCTCAAGTGACAGTAAATATGATTGAGTCTACACTGTCCCAAGTCCTCTCACATACATCGGTCATCTCAGTCAATCCTCATGACAATGGTGAGGGTAAGTCATTTTATTCTTGTTTTTACAGATGAGCCTCTAAGAGTATGACTAGTACTAGTTATACTCCTGTAAGTGAGATTTTTGACTGTCAATGAGTTCTATATTTTTGGCTATAAAATTTTGAATTATTTGTATTATTACAAACTGATAGAGAATATTTTGTGTCAAGTACTCAGAGTATCAGACTATGGTTTTATTAAATTATTACAATTGTAAAAAGTATTTACAAAAGTGTAACTAATAAGGGATGCAAAAATTATTTTTAAACAGCTGATATAGTTAATATTTTTTAAAAGATATAAATTAACGGCAGGACTCAGTGGCTCAACCTGTAATCCCAGCACTTTGGGAGGCCGAGGTGAGTGGATTGCCTGAGCCCACAGGTTCGAGACCCGCCTGGGCAAATTGGTGAGACCTCATCTCTACAATAAATAAAAAATTAGCCGGGCGTGGTAGCGCGCGCCTGTAGTTCCAGCTACTTGGAAGGCTGAGGCGGAAGGATCGCCGGAGCCCAGCAGGTCGAGGTTGCGGTAGCCGGCAGCGGCCACTGCACTCTAGTCTGGGCGAGAGAGTGAGACTCCAACTCAAAAATAAATAAATAAATTAAATAAACACAAAAATTCTCAACAAAATACTAGCAAACAGTCAATAAACTAGGACTGAAAGGAAACCTCCTTAACCTGATCGAGAGCACCAATAAGAGACCCACAGCCAACATCACAGGGAAAAGACAAGTATTTCCACTTTCGCCACTTCTATTCAGCATCATCCTAATGTTAATAACAATTAGTCAAGAAAATGAAGTAAAAGACATCAGATTAGAACAAGAGAAGTAAAACGGTCTCTATTTGCAAATGATATAATCTTGCATATAGAAAATGCTGGCCAGGCTCCGTGACTCAGCCTGTAATCCCATGCTTTGGGAGGCTGAGGTGAGTGAATTGCCTGACCCGTGGATTCAGGACCCGCCTGGGCAACTTGGCGAGACCTCATCTCTACGATAAACCAAAAAATTAGCTGGGCGTGGTAGCGTGCGCCTATAGCTCCAGCTACGTGGAAGGCTGAGGCTGAAGGATCGCTGGAGCCCAGCAAGTCGAGGCTGTGGTGGCCGTGAGCGGCCCACTCCAGTCTGGGCCACAGAGTGAGACTCCGGCTCAAAAAATAAAAAGACAAATAAACAATCTGACAGTCCTCAACAGGGTAACAATAGAACTACCATATTACCCAGCAATTCCACTCTTAGGTATATACCCAAGGGAGGTGAAACCATGTCCATGCAAAAACATGAATGCTCATGGCAGCATTATTCATCACAGGCAAAAGTCGAATGCTAATGTCCATCAACTGATTCATGAATAAATGCACTGTATCCAGAAAGTGGAATATTATTAGGCTATAAGAAGAAATGAAGTACTGAAGTGCACTACAACACAAATGTATGTTGAAATCATGCTGAATGAAAGAAGTGAGTCACACAAGATTCTGTATTGTATGGGATGATCCATTTGCAAGTGTCCAGAAAAGGCAACTCTATCGAGAAAGTAGGTTAATGGAGGGGTAGAACTGGGCAGTGTGTATGTAGAAGGTAACACCTGTTAAAGGATACAGGACTTCATATGGTGTGATAAAAATATTTAACAGCTGGGCACACCTGTAATCCAGCACTTTTGGAGGCAGAGGCGAGAGGATCGCCTGAGCCCATTGGTTAGAGACCAGCCTGAGCAATATGGTAAGACGTCTCTACGATAAATAAAAAAATTAGTCGGGCATGGTGGTACGTGCCTGTAGTTCCTGCTACTTGGAAGGCTGAAATGGAAGAATCATCTGAACCCAGCAGGTTGAGGCTGTGGTGGCCGTGAGTGGGCCCCTGCACTTAGGCCTGGGCAATAGAGTGAGACTCTGACTCAAAAACCAAAAAATGGCTGTGGTGATGGCCGCACAATTCTGTAAATACTCTATGAACCATTGAATGTTCACTTTAAATGTGTGAATTATGTGGTATATGACATGTATACCAATGAAGCTATTAGGCAGAGAGAGCAGCAAGAGAAGAAAAAAATTAATTTAACTTTATTCAATTAGTTAATAATCAAATCAATGTGATCATAGACTTTATAACTATAGTAAACCATGCTGTTATAAATGCTTGAATGGGACAACTATAATAAATAATAAAGTAAACTCTATAGAAAAGTAGGGAATAGTCATCCTAGTTATTTAACTTCTAGCTTCATGGTAAGTTTGAATTAGAATTCTGTCAAGGATAATATTCCTTAACCTTTCAGATGTAGACTGATCTTATTTTAAACTAAAAATAATAGCTGGAATTATTGAGCACCAACTTAACCCAAGGGACTTCAATGGGCATGATCTCATTTGCTCCTTCCACACCCTTAAATAGGACTTCTACTCCGCTTTTACAGCTAAGGAAGCCATGGCCCAGAAAAATTAAGAAACTTTCCTTAACTCACATTCAGCAGAAAGTGTGAATGCTGTGTGTTCCTCAGACCTTTCTCTACAGCCTGCCTTATGCTCAACCTGCTGGGTTACTTTCTACTTCATTATCACTGTAAATTGGACCTCAAAAGTTGGGGACATTTGAAGGGTAATTACATAATATGTATGCTAATGTTACCTTGAGGATCTAAGGACCTCTTAGACACCACTTCTGGGCCATTCCAGAGAGTTGGTGATGCTGGGGCTTGGGGAGAGAAGAAGGAATGGAGTTGGAAATGGACATTCCTTGTTTTCCAGTGTAGAGGAAAGCATGAAGAAAGAACACCCTAGTGTAGAAGAAAATGTGAAGAAAAAACACCCCAGAGGTTCCTTCCAGCTCTAAAGATCAGTCCATTTAAGGCTCCATCTTAATGGAGCCGAAGATGCCCTAGACCTCAGAGAACTTCTTCCTCTCTTGACCTAGCCTTGTCCCAGGACCCATAACTGAGGGCTTCAGTGACTAGAATTCCATCAGGAAGTGTGTTTTCAGACACCCCTCCCACCTTTGCTATACCATCAAAATCATCTTTGCAAATTTAGTCCTTTTATATTTATTTATTTATTATTTTTTAATTTAATTTTTTTTTTTTTTTTTTT
>NW_007246025.1:299877-300387 GCF_000164805.1 Carlito syrichta
CTCACCTCAGCCTCCCAAAGGCGTGGGATTACAGGCTGAGCCACCGAGCCCGGCTCTTTTATATTTATTTTAAGAAATTATCCTTAGACCTCATATTTAGCTTCAACCTATACCATATCTACTTCCAGTCCTTTGCCAAAATTGCCTCTAAAAATGTGACAAATTGCAAAAACTCCTTTATTTTTAACATTTTAATTATTTTAATAACAGGCAATACTTGCACATGGAAAAAAATTAAAATTTATAGAAAAGAATACACATAGGGTTGCTAGATTTAGCAAATAAAAGTACAGGACATTCAGTTATATTTGAATTTAACATAAAAAGGAAATATATTTTTAGTGTAAATTTGTCCCGTGTAGTATTATACTAAAATTTATGTGTTGTTTATCTGAAATTAAAATTAAGGTGAAGCCAGGCCTGGTGGCTCAGCCTGTAATCCCGCGCCTTGGGAGGCTGAGGTGAGTGGATTGCCTGAGCCTGCAGGTTCGAGACCCGCCTGGGCAACTT
>NW_007246026.1:0-75530 GCF_000164805.1 Carlito syrichta
TATAGGTATCAATTAAGTCCATTTGGTCCAGAGTCTCATGAGGTCTGGATCTCCTTGCTGATTTTTTGTCTGATGATCTGTCTAAGGTTGTGAGTGGTGTATTAAAGTCCCCAGTTATTATGGTGTTAGAGTCAATGTCTTTCTTTAGTTTTCCTAGAAGTTACTTTATGAATGTTGGTGCGCCTATGTTGGGTGCATAGGGAAGATATATTTTTGAAGCAAGCTACTGCTGCTTCCCTCTTAGAAAAAGTATAAAACTTCCAGTGTGAACCTACTGAGTACCCACTGTGTACAAGATGCTGGACTTACAGTTCTCAGAACTTGTGTTTAAATGCATGACAGGCTGGGTGCAGTGGCTCATGCTTGTAATTCCAACACTTTGGGAGGCTGAGGTGGGGGGATTCCTTGAGTCCAGGAGTTCGAGACCAGCCCAGGAAACATAGTGAGACCTCATCTCTACATAAAAATTTTTTTAAGTTAAAAATAAATAAATATATGACTGTCTCCCCTCCACCCCACTATCTCCACCATGGCCTTCTTCAGTGGGTGCTACAGTTATTGTGCCATGTGGGAACATTGGCACAGCTCTGTCCTCCAAGAACTGACCATTCTGAAGGCAGTTGATCCTGAAGCTTCTTTCTGGGGAAGAGGAGCACTGTGTGCCCACAGGGTCTGCCATCTTCCTTCCTTCACCACCCAGCCCCTTCCTGGAATGCATTGTCATGCCACGTCATGGCTCTCTGAGGCCTTACAGAAGTATGGAGGGTGACTCATCCTATTTCTGAATAACTCCCTAAGAAGATGCATATTTATTCCACAAGTCACATCATCTTATCCCTGAGGGGATACACCTCTGCTAGTTGGGTCTCCTCAGACCTATGCTTAGCCACACAAGTTTGGTATGATCCCCATTTAATGGCATTTCCTGTCCACATTAGACCTCAGTGTTTTCCACTTATTTAGAGTGAGACACCACCCTGAAAAACCCCAGGGCTGGCCCACTTGATGGAGCTCAGGTGCCTGTGTCTTTGCCTTCTGGAACTCAGCAGTCACACCCATGCCCCCTGTTGCCTACTGTGGAAATTCACCTGGAGAAATACTAAAATCACCTTACCCAGATCCAGTGATGCTTCTCTGATTGTTCCCAGGTGTCTGAATCTCCCTGGCCCCAGGCTCTGTCTCTGAAGACCAGCTGTGAATATGTGAGCCTCTACCACCAGCCTGCTGCCAAGATGGAGGACACTGATGCAGACGACTACATCAATATTCCTGCCTGACTCACCTCCCCACCTATCCCCCTGGGCCCAGACCACGGTGCCAATAAATCTTGTCTGTCTGCTGATTTCTGATGCCTGTTTCATTTGTTCTCAGAGCACTTCTCACCTCCTGCACCCCAACTCAACTCTCCTCCCTGTCTATCTGTGCCCTGAGCACGGCTCTACCCTCAGCTCCTCTTGCACACATTTGTAGCCCCCTGTGCTTGTCAGGTGGGCTCTGGGCATTCAGAACATTTGTTCCAATGCCAGCTGCTTCCCTTTCCAAGCCATCTAACAGGCTGTGGGATTTGCAGGGTGTGTTTCCTCAATGTCTTTGACCACAGGGTCATTGCTGCCCCAGTCTTGACTCTAGAGCAGAGGTCCCCAACTCTCGGGCCATGAACCAGTACCAGTCTGTGGCCTGTTAGGAACCAGGACACACGGTAGGAGGTGAGCAGCAGACAAGTGAAGTTTATGTTCTGTCAGATCAGTGTTGGTATTAGATTCTCATAGGAGTGTGAACCCTATTGTGAACGGCAAATATGAGGGATCTTGGTTGCACGCTCCTTATAAGAATCTAACTTCTTCCCGCTCTTCCTGGTGACATCAGAGAGGCTCCCAAGGCCTGAGAGGACAGGGCCAAATCCTGCATCCTCCACCTGATGATCTGAGGTGGAGCTGAGGCAATGATGCTAGCACTGGGGAGCAGCTGCAAATACAGATGAACATCAGCATTGAGGTTTGACTACATATCCCCTCCCCGCCCCCCCACCTCCCATCCTGTAGATAAATTGTCTTTCACGAAACGTGTCCCTGATGCCAAAAAAAGTTGGAGATCGCTGCTATAGAGCAGAGGCAACAGCTGTGAGGCCTGGGCCTCACAAATGGAAGGTTCTTGGTCTATATCATAAGGATATGCCTTAGCCCCATGAGCTAGGCAGGAACCTGGTATGAAAAGACCCCTGGGAATGTCTTGCCCTGATCTGAAGATTGGCACTTACCAGTGAGCTTCTGCTTATCTCACATCCCATGGTAAGGACAATCTGCTTTGATGTAATGATGTATTCTAAATTTTCTTTTTTGAGTTGGAGTCTCACTCTGTCACCCAGACTGGAGTGCAATGGCCGCTCCCAGCCACCGCAGCCTTGACCTGCTGGGCTCCGGCGATCCTTCCGCCTCAGCCTTCCAAGTAGCTAGAATTACAGGCGCGTGCTACCACACCTGGCTGATTTTTTGATTTATTGTAGAGATGAGGTCTTGTCAAGTTGCCCAGGCAGGTCTCAAACCCGCGGACTCAGGCAATCCACTCACCTCAGCCTTCCAAAGTGCTGGGATTATAGGCTGAGCCACCGAGCCCGGCCGTATTCTAAATTTTCAAAGCTAAGCTTGTTAGTGCTAATGAGATATGCATATATATCCATGAGTCCTCTTTATTCTGTCTCCCTACTTGATGCACATAAGTACCCTGACCTCAGCATCTTCCCTCTTTTAGAAATAGTCTTTGTCATTTCCTTATCCTTCTTCCATAACCTGGCACTGATATTGATGCAATTAACTTTGGTCTATTTTAGCCATCCAAAACTATTGCATCTCCCTGTGCTTTCAGAATGCACCCCATCTCTTGGCCAGTTCCAGACAACAAATAGCAAGGCAGGGAAGGAAAGCAATAGCAAGGCAGCAGGAGTTTCTGAGCAGGAAATGAATTTATGTCATGGAAGAAGAGGCATCCCACCCACCTCCTACATATGCTATTTCTCTTAAATTTGTGGAGCAAGGTCATAGTCGAACATTATATCTTTAGATTGATGTCAGCTACAAAGTTCAGCCAGAGCTGGTAACTATAGGATGCCCAGTCTTGCTATTGGGAAGAAGTCCTTTCTCAGCTATGCAGTACAGTCACAGGGGGCACTTGTCCAGAAACAGAAAGGAAAGGCTGTCAGACTTGAGTTGTGTTGCCTTTTATTCATTTGGAACATCATCACAGATTGGACAGTACCTCCAGGTACAATGGCAGCCTCAGCAATGTCAGCTTGACACTGGCACCCTCTCAAGTAACAGATAAGGAAAGAATGACTAGGACAAGAAAAGGAGGGCACCCAAAAGAAAGGGATGGTGGGGTGGGGCTGGTAGTATGAACGGGAAATGAAATGTTTAATGAGCATCTGCTTTGTGCTGGACACTTTAACTTACAATTTCACTTTTTATCATTTACTTTTTAAACCAGTGCCCCTCACCCACCCTCCAAAGCTCTGTCCCTGCAGACGTCATAAGCCAGTGTGAGTTCCATGCCCTAAAGTTTAAGTTTGTATCCCAGCATCCCTCATTTTTCTTAACAATCCAAAGAAAGGCAAACAACAACAACAACAACAAAAACCACAGTTTATTGAGTATTTATTGAGCATCCACCCATGGTCCCACACTGTGGGAAGGATCATGGAGAGTTAAAAGAGAAAGATGGGCACAATACTCTGCTGCCTTATGGAACTTACAGTCTCACAAATAAATATAACTTCAGTTGAAACACTGACAATAATTAAATAGAGTTGTAATAAATACAGGCATTCTCATTGTATACTATTCACAGCATCCATAGGAGTCTTCCATGATTGTCACTGGGCTGCTTAAAGAAAGATGTCTGATGATAAACTTGGGCCAAGAAGGAGATCCATGGCCAAGGATATGAAGTGCCCAGAGAACAACACAGGAAGGGACACCCACTGAAATAACACAGGGAGCAGACCAGGAGGGGATCCTGGTCTAGGCATTCAGTGCTGGTAGAATTTCTCCATCCAGGCCAAGAGAATGTCCAGTTCCCCAAAGGCTTTGATCAGAGCTGCTTCGATGTCCAACTAAAGGGAAGGAGAGTTGAAGGTTAAGGGGAAGGAGAGTTGAAGGTTGGCCATGTTAGCTATAAGTGTAGTCTTCCTCCCAACCTGCCGTGCCTAGAACAGGCCTGACTTCCGTTCATGGGCCAGCTCACCTTACAAACGACTCACCTGCCTCAATTGTCCCCCATCTGTGAGTGTTTGTCTGCTTCTGGGGTGAGGATTAGTGAACTAGTGAGTAGCAGACAGCAAGGAGGAAGCAGAAAGCCTCTGGTACCTCTAACAATAAGATGCCACAGATATCAGCGTGGAGTGGATGTGGCCTACCACCTGAGTCTACTGTGTGGATGAGGAGATGAGCCCAGGTGGCTCCTCTCTGTCACATGTCATTGCTGTTCACCATTTATTTATAGGTTGATGTATCCGTTCCTCAAAAAAGGGATCAAAATCATATTTGTTTAAAGGAGTGATTGGGAATGAAATTTGAGTTTTCTTTGTTGTCTTAATTTGGGAAAAGTCAATATAGTTTCCCTTAATTTCTTTTCACAAACTAGACCCCTTGAGCATTATGGAAAATATTGCAGATGTGTATGGGGTGGAGGTGGGGTATCTTTCTTTTTTCTCCCTTACTTCAGGTACCTGCCTAGAGTACCCATAAAACACTCTCACAGAGAAAACCTGTGAAAGCAAGTGAAATGATCTTGTAGGGAAATATAATAGCATTTTAACTTGAAAAGCTGGCAGAAAAAAGGGCCACTGAGTTTGTGATGCTTATGCATTATGGCAATTGATGCAAATATACCTGTGCCCCTGCTTAGCCGGTGGCTTTTGGGCAAGCCTGGAGGAGTCCCCTGCATTAAATTCTGCATTAGTCTCTGAGGCGCCCTCGTGTGACTGTTCAGGCTAGTCTACTTCTGTTGGATGGGCAAGACCTTACCTGTCTGAATGCTCCCCGGAACAGCAGAAATCGCCTATGCGCACTCTCACTGATGGAGAGCATCTCATCTTCCTGCTGTATAACAGGAGGGAAAAAGTTGTGTCAAGTGTTAGGTGGGAGCAGAAGCAAGCTACTTCCACTCTTCCTGGTGCTCCCAAGGCCTGAGTGGACAGGGCCAAATTCTGCATCCTCAAGGGTAGCCAATGCTGAACTCCTACCATGTGGCAGGGGGTGCATCTTTTAATTCTCACACAATCCTGCCAGGTAGGAGTGATCATCCCCATTTTACAGATTACAAAACTGAAGCCCAGAGAGGTTGAGAACCTTGAAAAGAGTCACCCAACTGATTAGAAGCAGATCTAGACTTGAACCCAGAACTGCCGGTGTCCAGAGCCTGTGCTACTCACGCTGGGTTGCAGTTGTGACATGATGACAATAAAGTTGTTGGCCAGAGAAGAAGATGACTTCATGATCCTGAATTCAACTGTTCTATTGTGGTAGTTTTTGAAAACAGTATTCAAGTAGAACTTCAGCATGGCATAGATGAGGTAACAGCTCTCAGCATCCTGGGGAGGGTCTGGGTCACTGCTGAGCCTTTGCCCACCCTGGCCCCCAAGGAACAACCCAAAGCCTCCCCATGCAAGATAAGCACAAAAGAGGCAGGGACCTTCTAAGAGGTGATGTTGAACCTTAGATCAGATGGGGCTATGTGGATCAGCAATTTTGTGTTACAGGAGGAACCCAGACTCAGAGAGAGAAGTGGCCTGCCTGAGATCAAACAGCCAGTCAGTAGCAAACACAAAGCCCAGCTCCCAGGACTCCGGACCGCCCATCTGGTTAATATTTTCTTTCTTCTACACCACACAGCCTCTCTAATATCTACGAGGAGGTGATAGACCCTGAAAAGCACTTGACCTTGGACTTGTTGGTTGAGATTTGGTGGGGAGATGACTGGAAACAGAAGAAATAAGGAGAAATGAACGTCCTTGAACACAGCAATTGCACTCTAGCACTGTGGGGAGCAGCACCTTTCAGGGATCAGGGCTCAGTACGTTTGTTACTGACTGACTAGATGGATAATGAGAAGACAGGAATGGGTGAGGGAAAAAGAAGGAAATGGAAGAGAGTAGATGCCCATTGGGTCTACGCAAACCAAAGAGAAATAAAAATAGAAGATAGGTGACAGTTCTCTAGTTCAGTGGAGAAAGATGCTTACAAGCCTCAATCCCCACCGCCTCCCCATAACACAGCACACACATACCACATAGTGATAACCCCAGACACTGACTTTCCTGGCTCACTGCCCACCCCTGTCTTGTGTAATGCCAGTCCAAGACTGAAGGTTTCCATCAGCCTCCCCTGTGATGATCCCCCATGCCCACCCATAGTAGACCAGCCCCACAGAGGGTTTGTCCTTCCCCAAGGTCTGATTACCGAGACGTTCTGCAGAACTTCCTGTTGCAGCAGCCGGACACTTGTGATGTTATCCTGAGCTTGCTTTGAGAACACAAAGAAAAGATGTCTCCAGGTTAGGAGTCAGCATAGAAACTGACTTTGCAAATATGCGCTGCTTTCTCAGACTCCTAAATCTATCCAATCTGTGAGAGGCCAGAGGGACCAGAGGAGAAACTAGGAAGGGCTGTGCTGAGCTGGCCCCTGGGGGCAGTGCACAAGGTTCCAGCTATAGAAAACTACTAAGCTTGACCAATCCCTCCACCCCACCCCCGGGGCAAATGGAATTCCAGGAGTTCTTAGAACCTAAACACGAACTTGCTGAGGGAGTTGTTTGATTCCTTGGGTCTTTTGAAACAGGACAAAATAAACCTATTTGGTTTAAGAACCACTAAGGTCAGGATTTTGCCTCCATGTTCCACATAGTGAGAAGGGGAGGGTGGGGGAGGACCAGCTGCACCCCAGAGCTGCCCCTTACCCTGGGAGCTCCCTCCACAGTCCAGTTGCTCATCCTAGTTCTTGGATTTAGAGCCAGAGAACCCATCCAGGATGAGCCTTGGTGAATCAAGCGCTCTTTCTTTCCCTTGGGCTCTGGCTATTTTACTAAAGGTTGGTCACATCTTCCTGAGTCTGTGGCACCTTCTGACTTCCCAGAGTTATCATATGGAAAACTGACTAGCAAGCTGCGGAGAGCTCAGTGATCATAAAGCCGTATCCTCCCTCCATTGTAACCCCTGCAGCTGGGTCCCAAGCAATGCTACTCACCACAGTGTCCTTCACAGCCCAGAAGGCCTCTTGCAGTTCCCGGAGCATAACCCCCTTCACTTGGCAGGGCCCAAATCGAAATTCTTGGCCCTGGGCCCCTGGCACCTGACTCCAGAGAAGGAGGATGAGACCCAGACAAGGGAGGGCAGCCATCTGCATTCGGGAGCCCATTGCCAGCAAAGGAAGACAGGAGGGCCTGCTGGAAGACAGGGAGGCATCCCTGAGACAGGCCCTCTCAGCGGGCCTGGTATATCCCCAATTAATGCTCTTTGGATCTGCCTAGGTCAACCTCAGGGCACATGGATGGGAAACCTGAGACTAAGGTGGGTCCCCTGGCTTAAAAGTGTCAAACTTGTGGCCTTGCTGGGGTGCAGTGAGGTGAAGCGGGGGTCTTTCTACTCTTCAATCTCATGCTGGCTGGACTTGCCATCTCTCTGCCTGCCCTTCCCCATTCTGGCCATCTGTACCCACAAACCCTGGAACTCCTTCCATCTCTGTTACTCTTATCTCTAGTTTCCAACTTGCTAGTCAAAATTTAACCAAGAAGAGTGAAGGAATGGGGGATCTAATGTGCCAAAGACTATGTCTAGGGAGTCTAAATCCAGGAGGATGGATGTGTGCTTAACTAGACATGTGCTTATCTGAGTTCTACCCTTAAGTCACCAGGCACACAGATGACTTTTTGTCCTCCCCAGAGGTGGCCAGCCTTGACTCCTCATCACAAGGGTTGGAGAAGTTAGTCCTGGTCCTTGGGAGGGGCACAAAGGGCAGGTCAGGGTCACACATCCACTGTGCCACCTCAAGTGACTCACTCAACTTTTGACTCTAAGCATTTACTTTTTAAGTAAATGAATAAGAGGGAGGTATCAGATTTCTAGATGAATCATCTTTAAAACCTTCCTGTAAAGTGCCAATTGGGAATGACTGCGTGAAGAGCCTCCAAGCTAGAGGAACTTAACACCATTATCTATTTATTGTAATTGTATGCAGAGAATTTCTTTCCAGCGCCTTCTCTCTTTGCCTTTTGCCTGCCTTCACTCTTTCTTTCATTCCTTCCTTCCACCCTCCCTTCTTTCCTCCCTCTCTTTCTTTCCTTCTCCCTTTCTTTCTTACTTCCTCCCACAATCATTTAAACCCTTTCTTATTCCAGGCGCTGGCCTCACACCTGAAGAAACTACTCCCCACATCTAGACTGGGAGGAAGAACAGAGAAGACCTGTTTCTGGAGCAACAGCCAACACTGGAGGCGGTACCCAGGGCTGGCAGCGCTATCCTCTGTCACATGATCTGAGCTTCAGTGTCTCTCTTAGTCAATTCTTTCAAACTCCACAGGCTTTGTAGCATCTCTTGAGAATTCCTCTCTGGGTCTCCTAGACCCCCTGGCCTCTTTCCAACAAGGCTCGATTCCTCTTGTTGTTAAACTGGACAAGCAGCTCCTCATGCAGTCACGACTTATCCTTCCATAAACACTCAAAAAGTTGACCTCTCCCTCCCCCACCAACCTCCATTTCCAAATATGGCAGCAGTCTAGGGCTTCACAGCAAAGTACTCAAGAATCCCCATTGCTTACCTCAGATCCTATAAGGAATGCTTGAGGGCCAGCTGTCCGGAGGTGGCTGGTCTTTTTGCAGAAGGGGAAAGTTGGGCAGGCACCCTCACCATTCACCAGTCAGGGGTGTAGCTGTGGATGGAAGGTTCCTGGCCCAGCTGTGAAAGTCAGTTTAAAGGTGAAGGTGTGCAGACAAGCAAAGCTTTGTGGAGATTTGGATGTATATATGGGGACTGAGGGGGGAGGGGCAGAGGAAGAAGAGGGAGGTGGAGAAAGGGAAATTGTTCATGCTTTCCTAGAGAATTACTTCATTGCCTCGTCACCTTTCACTTTAAGACAATAGGACAATGAGGAATGCAGCCCCTGACGTGAGATAAAACCTGGATCCGAGTGCAGCCTCTGCCACTGGCTATGTGACCAAGGGCAAGTCCCCTAGCTTCCCTGAGTGTCAGTTTACTGCATCCATGATTGGTAAACGTGTACACACATAAATACGTTATTATTTTGCAGAGTACACCAGTCTCCTTACTGTCGAAATAATCTAATAATCATGCCCTGTGAGTGATAGGATAATAGCCCACAGGCAAGACTAGCCTGTAAGTACCTCTCCTTTAATCAATTCATCAGGGCCAGGAATTTTAGGAGTGCTTCCTGACACGCAGCCACCCACAGTCCCTGAGCTTACAATCATTCAACCAAAATATGCCTCTCCTTAGGTTTCGGAAACCAGGAAGAATATGGAAGCGTAGGCATGATCAAGACTGGAAAACTGGAGGATTCTGGTATCCTGGTGGGTTGGCCTTGGCCTTTGTTGCTCTGCCTGGAACCACCCATGGGACACAGGCATTGTGGCATGTCAGGAGTGCCAGTGCAGCCAAGTGCTCTGACCATACCTCCACTAGCAAGGTGCGCTCGGGTTTCAGCATCCCCATGTGTCCAATGAGGGCATCAACCAAAGCTAAGAAGAGATTAGCCCCGCAACCTAAGAATTGTCTTTACATTTTTAACTGATTGGGGGAAAATCAAAAGGAAGAAAGGAAGACAATATTTTGCATGAAAGCTGTGTGAAATTCAGATTTCAGTGTCCATAAATAAAGTCTGAATGGGTCACAGCCTAGCCCGTTTGATTACATATTGTCTCTGCCGGCTTTTGTGCTGCAAAGTCACAGATGAGTAGTTGTGACTGAGACCATTTGGCCCACAGATCCTAAAATATTTATTATCTGGTCCTTTACAGGAAGAGTTTGCTGCACCTTGGTCTAAGTTACTCCCCTGTTCAAACATTCTATGAGCTTCCTTCAACCTGGGTCCAGGCAAAAGGAACAGGTGTAGGAATGTGACATAAGGGGCAGGATAACTTCCGCTAGCTCCGTGGAGAAGAAAGAACAGAGGAACAGGGGTTACTGGGGCGACCGGTACTTGGTAGACTCTCTCCAATCTCTCTGGCACAAGCACCCTCTCCCTCAATCACACACTCAGTGTCGTTTGTTTTCTTAAGCAAACAGAATACTCGCCTGCAACCCCTGGCCAGCAGCCTGTCCTGCTGTAGCTGCCACCAGCGCGAGTCCTGTGTTCCTGGAGGGCCTGAGTCTTGCCCTGAATCCCGGGCAGGGGTCCACAGCACACTCTTTGTTCCTCTTGAGGATCTAGGGCATTACTAAAAATCCCTAGCTCCTGTGGAATGAAGATACCAAGAGACAGTGATAAGACAGAAAAGAAGACCAGGTAAGGGTGTTGGGGCCATGGCTGAAGGAGGAGGAGAGGACAGCAGACAGCTAAGGCAGGAAGTTGAGAGTGAAGTTGCCGGGCTCAGTGGCTCAGCCTGTAATCCCGCGCCTTTGGGAGGCTGAGGTGAGTGGATTGTCCAAGCCTGTGGGTTCGAGACCCGCCTAGGCAGCGAGACCTCATCTCTACAATAAAAATCAAAAATCAGCCGGGCGTGGTGGCGCATGCCTGTAATTCCGGCTACTCGGAAGGCTGAGGCGGAAGGATTGCCGGAGCCCAGCAGGTCGAGGCCGCGGTGGCCGGGAGTGGCCACTGCACTCCAGTCTGGACGACAGAGTGAGACTCCAACTCAAAAAAAGAAAAAAAAAGAAAGTGAGTCCCAGGGCCACTGCAATCCTAGACACTATCTGTGGCAGGTAGGGAGGGCCGGTGGGATGAGCTGTTAACAGGGCAGGCTAGAACAGAAGCATGAGGTCATGGAGACACCTCTGCAGGCTCCAGGATACGCCTGAGTTCGTGAGTAGCTCACCCTGCCTGAGGAAGGAATAATATAACATGGAGACTCCAGGCAAACACGTGCCTGGGCCTCAGCCTGAGATGAGCTCATCACTACCCGGGAAGAGAGGACAAGGAGAGAACTCAGGGACCTTGGCCCAACATCAGTTGAGATTCTGGTTAGGAGTACAAGATTTGGAGGCGGGCAGACCTGGGTTTAAAATGAGATTGAGCGGCCAGGCTCAGTGGCTCAGCCTGTAATCCCAGCACTTTAGGAGACCAAAGCAAGTGATTGCGTGAACCTGTGGGTTCAAGACCAGCCCAGGCAACTTGCTGAGACCTGAGCCCACAGGTTCAAGACCAGCCTGGGCAATTTGTTGAGACCTGTCTCTACAATTTAAAAAAAAATTAGCTGGGCATGGTAGCACATGCTGTAGTTCCAGCTACTTGGAAGACTGAGGCAGAAAGGTTGCCTGAGCCCAGCAGGTCGACGCTGGGGTGGCCGTGAGCATGCCATAGCACTCTAGCCTGGCCAACGGAGTGAGACTCTAACTCAAAAGAAAAGAAAAAAAAAGAGATTGAGCCAGGAAGACTGAACTTCAGCTTCCTCCTCTGTAAAACAGAGTCCTCCTAGGACCATGAAGATGCTACGCCATGCGATTTTGCTCACCAAGTGTGGCCCATGAACTAGCAGCAATAGCACTATCTACTTGTTAGAATGTAGAATCTTAAGCCCTTCCCCCAAACTACTGAATTCAAATATGCATTTTAAGAATCTCCCAAGGTGATTTTTTTTTTTTTTTGAGTCAGAGTCTCACTGTCACCCAGGCTGGAGTGTAGTGGCACATTCATGGCCACCACACCCTTGATATGCTGGGCTCAGGCAATCCTCCCACCTCAGCCATTCAAGTAGCTGGAAGCACATGCACATGCCACGACGCCCAGCTAATTTTTTTGATTTATTGTAGAGACAAGGTCTCAACAAATTGCCCAGGTTGGTCTCGAACCTGTGGGCTCAGGCAATCCTCTCACCTCTGCCTCCCAAAGTGCTGGGACATAGGCATGAGCCACCACTGCGCCCAGCTGATTTTTTTTTTTTTTAAGAGACAGGATCTCCCTCTGTCACCCAGGTTGGAGTGTAGTGGTTCAATCATAGCTCACTGAAGCTTCAAACTCCTAGATTCAAGAGATCCACCTGCCTCTGCCTCCCAAATAGCTGGGGCTACATGCAAGAACCACCAGGCCTGGATTATTTTATTTTTTTTTTTAGAGATGGAGTCTTGCTATGTTGCCCAGGCTGACCTCAAACTCCTGGCCTCAAGCGATCTTCCCATCTCGGCCTCCCAAAGTGCTGAGATTACAGGTGTGAGCCACCAGGTCCAGTCACAAGTGATTCTTATGTACATTGTATTTTGAGAAGGACCCACATAAAATACATGAAAGACTTAACCTAGCATCTCCCATGCTCCTGAGCTTTATTCCAAACTCCATCCTGGACTAGAACAAGATCTGAGACTCTTCTAATTTCTGTGAAAGGATGGAACTTGAAGAGTTTCCTTTACAAACACATTGGGTGGGAAAAAAGTTTATCTAAGGATAAATCTTCACATACAAGGCCAGGTTTTTTGTTTTTCAAAATATGCTATTAGATTTAGACGTTTTATTCTAATAATCTCCTGCCACCTCTGTCCTGTATGTCTCTCTACAGAGTCTGAATTTTCCATTTGGGAAATAAATCTACTTGCATTCCACACCTTTACAAATTCCTCTAAACCAAGAGAGAGAGAAAGGGACCATGATGGACAAGAGTCTCTTCTCCCCTTCTGGCGAGGCAATGAAGAGCTCACTCTTAGACGGGAATCTCCCCTCTTTCCTACTGATGCAAACACCCTGCAGGAGAGAAGAATGAGCATGTTAATTAGAACTTCCTGAAAGTGAAAAGATAAGAGAAAGTTATGTCATCATTTTTTCTTCCAGTGAATTAAGTTTAATCACTCTAAAACAGATTTTTATCTCCCCATTTGACTGGGAAACTTGTGTGGTGACAGAAGTTGGATACCTGTAATTTTAAGACCTTTTTCCTGAATTAACTGCAAACGTTCCAGGAGAAGGGACGAGGGGCATATGTCCACTGGTTGGTGCTTGAACTCTGTTGTTTTTGCCTTCCTCTCTGTTATTGGTGTAATAGGTCATCTGTTTTTATAGGTATTTCAAGGAATGATAGTAGACACAAATTTAAATTACTCTTACATCTATATAGAATACTTAAATATACAAAACACTTCCAAGTGAGTTTTCTCATTTGACCCGCACCATGACCTTTTGGCATAAGGACAGCAGATATGATTAACCCTCCTTTGCAGATTAGAAAGCTGAGCATCTGAAAGGGCAAGTGATTTTTCTCTAGGTTACATATATAAAGGACAGAACTAGGACTAGAATACAGATTTTCTGTCAGTTTCTCCATCTTTTGTATCCTCACTCACTCATTGAGTACATATTTCCTAATCACCTACTGTATGTCTGAACAGGCTACACAAAAAATAAATTACTGATAATATTTATGGAAGATGTCCAGAAAAAGCAAATTTATAAAGACAGAATATGGATTAGTGGCTGCCCAGGGCTAAGAGTTGGAAATAGGGTGGGTAAGAGGAAAGGAAGTGATTGATAAGAAATACAATATTTCCTTTGGGGGGATAACAGAAATGTTCTAACATTCGATTCTAATAATGGTTACGTAACTCTGTGAATTTATTAAAAGTCATTGAATTGCTTTTAACTTTAAACAGGTGGTCCCTACTGTATGTAAATTATATCTTTTAAAATCTATTAAAAAGCCAGGTATGGTGGCTCACATCTGTAATCCCTGCACTTTGAGAGGTTGAGGCAGGAGGATCACTTGAAATGAGGTGTTTGAGACCAGCCTGGGCAATATAGTGAGAGCCCCCTCATCTCTACGAAAAATATAAAACAAGCTATTAAAAAGTGAGTTAAGACACAGCCCTTGTGCTTTAATGACAGTAGAATGAAGATTTACTTGAAAACACATTAATGGCAACACTGTGTCATGGGTACTTCTATAGCTTAAATATCACCTCCAAACCTCATGTTGAAACTTAATCCCCAGTGTGCAGTATTGAGAAGTGGGTCCTTTAAGAGGTTACTGGGTTATGACGGTGGAGCCGTCATAAATGGATTAATCCATTCATAGATTGATGGGTTAATAGATTAATGAGTTATCATGGGAATGGAACTGAGAATGCTCAGCCTCCTCCCATGTGATACATCGGGCTGCCTCAGGACTCTGTAGAGTTTCTGCCAGCAAGAAGGCTCTCACCACATGTCATCCATTGATCTTGATTTCTTGGCCTCTATTAAGAAATCAATTCCTGGCTGGGCTCAGTGGCTCATGCCTATAATCCCAGCACTTTGGGAGACCAACATGGGAAGATCACTTGAGACCATGAGTTTGAGATCAACCTGGGCAACATTGTAAGACCCTGTCTCTGTAAAAAATAAAAATAAAAAACTTTAACTGGTGGCACCCGTATTCCCAAATACTTAAGAGGCTGAGGTGGGAGGATCACCTGAGCCCAGGAATTCAAGGTTGCAGTGAGCCATGATCTCACCACTGCACTCCAGCCTGAGAGACAGAGTGAGATCCTAACTCAAAAAAAGAAGTTCTTTTCTGTATAAATCACCAAGTTTCAAGTATTCTGTTATAAGTAAGAGAAAACAAACTAAGGCAGATGCCATTAACAGAAGGATGGGGCCTGTAACAATACCGGAGTGAGGCAGCATCTTCCTAGTGTCTGTACAGTGCTAGAAGTGGTGGGAAGGCTTTCCAGTGGAAATGATATTTGATCTGAGGGTTTAAGCCTGAGTAGGAGTTCACCAGCAAAAATAAAAGTGGGATAGGTGCTTGCTAGAGACACCTGTGACCTTCGCAAATCCAACAACCACACTGGAGGGGACAAAGAAGAAGAAGCTTCTGGAAGGTGCTAGAAGAGAGAGGACCTCTGACTGTTCTTTTGCCTAATGATTCATGGAAAACAATGGGAAAGAGCAAGTTAAATACAATTTCAGGACATGTAAGGGGACCTAGGTTCCTACTGACCCCATATGGCTACAAAAAGGAATGAGAGAGGAGAAAAAAAGCCAGAGTTCCAAATTTCTAAGCCAAAGCTACTACCCCAGTTGCAGGAAGAAGAGCCACAAGAGACAGCCAATGAAACAAAAAATTGGTTCTTTGAAAAGATAAACAAAATTGATAGATCACTACCTAGATTAATTAAGAAACAAAGAGAGAAAATTCAAATTAGCTCAATCAGAAATGAAAATGGAGCCATCACAACCAATGCAATGGAAATTCAAAGGAAAATCCAAGACTATTATGAACACCTTTATACAAACAATCTTGACAATCTAGAGGAAGTAGATAAATTCTTGAAAATGTATAATCCTCCCAACCTCTAATTAGAAAGAAATAGAAACCCTGAACAGACCAATAATGAGTAGTAAGATTGAAACAGTAATTAGAAGTCTCCCAACAACAATAAAAAGCCCACAACCTGATGGATTCACAGCTGAATTCTACCAGACCCTCAAAGAAGAACTGGTACCAATTATACTGAAGCTATTTCACAAGCTTGAAAAGGAAAAAATCCTCCCTAACTCATTCTACCAAGACAGTATCACTCTGATACAAAACCAGGAAAAGACACACACACACACACACACAAAGAAAACAACAAACCAATATCCCTTATAAACATAGACATGAAAATCCTTGACAAAATATTAGCAAACCAAACTCAACAGCACATAAAAAAAAATAATAATAATACACTATAACCAAGTGATTTTTATTCCAGGAATGCAACATATGCAAGTCAATAACCATGATCCATTAAATAAACAAAATTAAAAACAAAAATAATACAATCATTTCCATAAATGCCGAAAAAGCATTTGATAAAATCCAACATCACTTCATGGTTAAAAATCCTCAGCAAAATAGGCATAGCAGAACATTCCTCAAGATAATAAAGGCCATATACAAATAAACCCACAGTCAATGTTATTCTAAACCGAGAAAAATTGAATGCATCCCCACGCAGAACTAGAGCAAGGCAAGGATGTCCACTTTCACCCCTACTAGTCAACAGAGTACTAGTAATCCTAATCAGAGCGATCCGGTAAGAAAAATAAATGAAGGTATCCAAAATTGAAAAGAAGAAATCAAACTATCTCTGTGTACCAGAGATATGATC
Organism: Carlito syrichta; assembly: GCF_000164805.1. Lineage (NCBI taxonomy): Eukaryota > Metazoa > Chordata > Mammalia > Primates > Tarsiidae > Carlito > Carlito syrichta. The sequence goes on from NW_007246026.1 coordinate 16,280, forward strand.
TTATACTTAGGGAATCTTATAGACTTCTCCAAAAGTCTGCTGGACCTGATAAATAAATTTGGTAAAGTTTCAGAATACAAAAATCAATACACACAAATCAGTAGCACTGCTATACATCAACAGCAATCACACTGAGAATCAAATCAAGAACTCAATTTCGTTTATAATAGCAGCCAAAAAGCAAAAATACTTAGGAATACATTTAACTAAGGAAGTGAAAGATCTTTACAAGGAGAACTACAAAACTCTGGAGAAAGGAACTATAGCAAACAGAAACAAATGGTGAAACATCCCATGCTCATGGATTGGAAGAATCAACATTGTTAAACTGACCATATTACTCAAAGTAATCTATGGATCCAATGCAACCCCTATCAAACTACCAACATCATTTTTCACAGAATTAGGGAAAAAATACTAAAATTCATGTGGAACCAATAAAGAGCGAGGATAGCCAAGGCAGTCCTTAGTTAAAAGAACAAAACTGGAGGCATCACATTACCTGACATATCGCATTATCAAAACAGCATGGTACTGGTACAGGAGCATACATATGGACCCATGGAACAGAATAGAGAATCCAGAAATAAACCCACGTACCTACAACCAACTGATCTTGACAAGGCAGACAAAAACATACACCAGAAAAAGGACACCCTATTGAACAAATGATGCTGGGAAAATTGGATAGCTACATGCAGAAAAATGAAACTTGATCCCTATCTCTCCCTATACATAAAAATTAACTCAAGATGAATTGAAGACTTAAATGTCAGACCTGAAACCATAAAAATCATAAAAGAAAACCTAGAAAAAACTCTTCTGGACATTGGTCTAGGCAAAGAATTGATGGCTAAAACCCCAAAAGCAAGTACAACAAAAACAAAAATAAACAAGTGGGATTTAAATAAACTAAAAAACTCTTACACAGCAAAATAAATAATCAACAGAGCAAATAGGCAACCTTCAACATGGGAGAAGATATTCACAAACTATATATCTGATAAAGAACTAATATCCAGAATCTACAAAGAATTCAAACAAATCAGGAAAAAAAGTAAATAACCCCATTAAAAAGTGGGCAAATGACACGAATAGACATTTCTCAAAAGAAGATATACAAATAACCAACAAACATAAAATATGCTCAACAACACTCATCATAAGGGAAATGCAAATTAAAACCACAATGAGATACCACCTTACATCAGTCAGAATGGTCATCAATAAAAAAATCAAAAAACAATAGATGCTGGCATGGATGCAGAGAAAAGGAAATGCTTATACACTATTGGTGGGAGTGTAAATTAATACAACCTCTGTGGAAAGCTATCAGGTGATTTCTCAAACTATCAGGTGATTTCTAAAAGTAGATCTACCATTCGATCCAACCATCCCACTACTAGGTCTCTACCCAAAAGAACAGAGATCATCTTGTGAAAACGACACCTGCACCCACATGTTCACTGAAGCACAATTCACAATAGCAAAGATATGGAATCAACCTAAATGCCCATCAACTGGTCAGTGGATAATGAAAATGTGGTATATGTACACTGTGGAATACTATTCAGTTATATACAAGAATGAAATGTCTTTTGCAGCCACTTGGATGGAATTGGAGAACATCATCCTAAGTAAACTAACTCAGGAACAGAAAACCAAACACCACATGTTCTCACCTGTAAGTGGGAGCTAAACTGAGGATCATCAAAGACATAGGGAATGGTATAATGGACACTGGAGACTCAGAAGGAGGAGGGGGTAAGGAGTGGAAGGACAAAAAAATCACCTATCTGGTACAATGTGCACAGGTACCTCCCAAAGCGAATGAGATCATATATATATACATATATATACACAGACACACACACACACACACACATACATATACATACATATGCATGTATGTATATGTATATACGAAATGAAATTTTTTTTTTTTTATTTTGAGGTGGAGTCTCACTCTGTCGCCCAGACTGGAGTGCAGTAGCCGCTCCCGGTCACTGCAGCCTCGACCTGCTGGGCTCCAGCGATCCTTCCACCTCAGCCTTCCTACTAGCCGGAATTACAGGCATGCGCTGCCACGCCCAGCTAATATTTTGATTTTATTGTAGAGCTGAAGTCTCACCTGCCCAGGTGGGTCTCGAACCCGCGGGCTCGGGTAATCCACTCACCTCAACCTCCCAAAGGCGCGGGATTACAGGCTGAGCCACCGAGCCCGGCTGAAATGAATTTTTTAAAAGAGATTATTTTAAATACACAACTCTGTTCATATTATTCCTCACCCCAAAGAATCTTTGTTTCTGGTAAGGAAAGATCTCCCTCCCCCCATTCCCTCCCATTGCTCTTTTGTTCCATTTTGGTAGCGCTCCCACTACTACTACCAGTGCCTAGCACAGGGTCCTCTACCTACCAGGTGTTCATTAAATGTTCACAAATCAATTCTTGATTTCAAAACTAGGCAAATGAGATGTGTTTAACGGGAAGGATAGTTAAATTGCTTTTTCCTTTTGTGTGATCCCCAATTGGTTATTTCTATAGGTAAAAGTCCATATAATGAAATCCTATCTCATGACTAAAAATAATTTATATTTATATTCTTTAAAAAACTTTTATAACATTTTAGGTTTTAAAAAATCAGGTTACAGATGGTATATGCAATATGATACCACTTTGTAAAAAATAAAATGGGCACATGTGTTAAAAGTAATCTAGAAATATAAATACAGAGGTGTTCACAAGATTATCTTTGAGTGGAGAGATAATGAGAGTTTTTCTTCTCTATAGATTATCTATATTTTCCAGTTTTTATATAATGTGCAAGGCTTTTAAAAAAATTATTGTAAGTCTAAATAAATAATTCATTTCACTATCGCCCACTGAAAATTACCAAAATTCCCTGACCTGGCTCTAATGTACATTCTCCGAGACCTAGTCCATTCACCTCCCAGCTTCCTCTCTTCCCACACCTCCGCACAACATGCTCCCAGCCAAACTGAGTTGTTCATTCCTACCTCGTGCCTCTGCACCTCTGTTCAGTTGGATCTGGAATGTTATAATCACCTGCCAAACACTAACCACTCTCTATTGCCTTGGCATAGAAACATGGGATATGCTATGGACAGTCAAAAGCAGATTATATACATATATGTTCACATACATAAATGTGTACATCCGTGTGCTCAGACTAACATCTTGTTAAGGATGGCTATTTTGAAGGAATAAGATTACAGGCTGGGCAGACTTTTATTTTCATCTCTAAATTATTTTGTATAATTTGTATAAAAAGAACTTGACAAACGCCTACCATTTTAGAAAGATTGAGATTTTTCCTTTTTTTGTATAAATTTGAGCAGTGCAGTTTTTTACATGGATGTGTTGGACAGTGGTAAAGTCTGGGCTTTTGGTTAACCATCACCTGAATGGTGTATATTTTACCTGTTAAGTAATTTTTCATCCCTCACCCCCCTACTCTTCAACCCATCTGAGTCTCCATTGTCTATTATTCTTCACTCTATGTCCACGTGTACGCATAATATAGCTCCCAATTATAAGTGAGAATATGCAGTATTTGGCTTTCTGTTTCTGAGTTATTTCACTTAACATAATGGCCTCCAGTTCCACGTTGCTGTGAAAGAAATGGTTTTATTCTTTCTATGACTGAATAGTATTCCTGTGTGTGTGTGTGTGCGTGTGTGTGTGTGCGTGTGTGTGTGTGTGTGTGTGTGTGTGTGTGTGTGTATACCACATTTTCTTTATCTGGAGATTGAAATTTGCTTTAAAAATTTTTACCAGTTCTTCATAGGCCTGTTTTGTAAAACCATCCCCAAAAGCTGCAAGGAATTTCTGTCGCAGCGTAGCAATTTGAACTTCTTTTGTGGCACTCTTACTCTCTCTCTCCCTCTCTCTCTCTCTCTCACATGCTCACTCATGGAATAAATAAACAAATAGTGCAAAAGACACTCGATTTGAAAGCGTTCTGAATGATTTGAAATTTGCATTTTGATGGATTATTTTCATTGAGGGAATAAAGAATTTTAAATCTGAAAGTACTCTAGGCTGGATATCCACTTGAGGGTATGATACAACATTGAAATTGCTGTTTCACATTTATAGATTTCCATTTTTTAGAACACAGGAAAATTGCACTTCCCTCTTCCATTAAAGTCAGGCAACACCATGTGACTGTTTTAACCAATGAAATACAAGTGGAGGAAATGTGTCACACCAGGTACAAGCATGTAACAGCCAGCACACAATTTCCCAAGCTCCTGTCTTCTGCTTGTGTTGAGATGGCAGCATTGTAGGACGGCAGTATTTCCTTGAGCCTGGGTTACTGCATACCCATGATGAGCAAAGCTCCCATGCCAACATCTACTAGATGTAGAAAATAAGGGAGAAATAACTTTTGCTGTAATTAACCCTGACAGAGATTAAGGTGTTGTTTGCTACTGCAGCATCACTTAGCCTAATCTAACACAGAAAGCATATTAGAGGGAATAAAGATTTAAACTCTTTTCTTATCTTATTTATTTCAGAGTCAAAGTCTAGCTCTGTTGCACAGGCTGAAATGCAGTGGTGTGGTCATAGCTCACTACAGCCTTGAATTCCTGGGCTCAAGTGATCCTTCCACCTCAGCGTCCTAAGCAGCTGGGGCTACAGGCATGCACCACCATGCGCAGCTAACTTGTTAATTTTTTACAGAGACAGGATCTCGCAATGGTGCCCAGTTGGTCTGGAACTCCTAGTCTCAAGCCATCCTCCCACCTCAGGTTCCCAAAGTGCTGGGATTACAAATATGAGCCATTGTGCTTGGCCTGGATTTAAGCACTTTTAAAGTATTAGTAATAGAAATGAATTTAGACCCTGCTATGGGCAAATGAATTTAGACTACCTATAGACAGCTAAGACAATAAATTGAGACTCTGCTATAGGTAAAACTGTTATTCTATAATGCTATTTGGACAACTCATTATAGGTCACAGAGATTCTCAAATTCCTTCTTTTTTTTTTTTTTTTTTTGAGTTGGAGTCTCACTCTGTTGCCCAGACTGGAGTGCAGTGGCCGCTCCCAGCCACCGCAGCCTCGACCTGCTGGGCTCTGGCGATCCTTCCGCCTCAGCCTTCCAAGTAGCTGGAACTACAGGCATGCGCTACCACGCCCGGCTAATTTTTTGAGTTATTGTAGAGATGAGGTCTCGCCTGCCCAGGTGGGTCTCGAACCCGCGGGCTCAGGCAATCCACTCACCTCAGCCTCCCAAAGGCGCGGGATTACAGGCTGAGCCACCGAGGCCGGCTTCAAATTCCTTCTTTGATGGAAAGCATTGCTTCCTCCTTGAGCTGAATGTATCTTCATACATTCAGCAGGGAGAGGTCAGGTGACAGCACAATACTGACCACTTTGAGATGCAGCAACTGACTGTTCAGTTCACTAGGGGTCCCATAATGGAAATGACAGCTCCAAAGTTAATGATGGATAGAAGACTGAAAATGCATCAAAAAGCAGAAAACAGCCTTTTGCTCTTGGTAGGAATGATGTAGAGGGCCTTCTGCTTGCAGAAGCCTAAGATGCCAGTAAAAGGGTTAGGACAAGCCAACCACCACATACACAAACACGTACACACACTCACTACATGGATTTTAAAGCTGACAAAGGCAGGCCTAAGGCCTGGCGGGTCTAAACTTGCCCCAGAATAAGAGCAACTAGAGATTGTGTCCCTGAAAATGCCTACAAATGACACTTGAAATAAAAATGACTTGGGTTCTTACACCAAAATATTTTCTTTTCTTTGGCTCCTTATCTCTAACCTTTGACCACAGCTAAATGATCAGATCCAGGAAAGCAGCAAAAGTCAAAGAAATAAAGTGCAGAAACTACTTGACCAACAGTGGGTGGGGTTTTCCATTTAGACTCTACCTTCAACTTCTGAAAAATATCCTCTTGGAAAAAGCATTACTCATGAAAATGAAGACAGGGTGTTTTCCTCCGTGGAGTATTTCCTGCCTTAGAAAGTCACTACTCCTCTTTCCAGTCCAGAGAGATAGTCTCACAAGAAAGTGGATTTAGTTGCTTAATCCTGGTTGAGTGAATTCTGTTTTCTCAATAAAATAATATGAATAATTTGGAATAGTATATTCCCTGAATGCCCATATTTCTGTAGCCTGTGATTAAAAATTAGAAATAAGCCAGGTGCAGTGGCTCATGCTTGTACTCCCAGCACTTTGGGAGGCCAAGGTGAGAGGATGACCTAAGCTCAGAAGTTTGAGACCAGCTTGGGCAGCATAGCGAGACTTCATCTCTACAATAAATATATTTTTAAAAATTTAGCTGGGCTTGGTGGCTTATGCCTCTAGTCCCAGGTACTTGGAAGGCTGAGGTGGAAGGATCACCTGAGCCCAGCAGGTCGAGGCTGGGGTGGCTGTGAGCGTGCTGCTGCACTCCAGCCTGGGCTACAGAGTGAGACTCCAGCTCAAAACAAAACAAAAACATTAGAAATGAAAAATATCAAGGTTCTGTGGCTCCATAAGTTCATATAAATATAGCAGGCTCTTGCAGAGTGTCTCCCAGAGGAAGAATCCCCAAAGGGGTGTTTTTCATAAACTCATGAACTAATCTGTCTTTAGCGCTAGCCAGGACAGCTACTGTAAGCTCCAACTGCTGTCTGGTGCTGGTCAGAAGGAGACTCCAATCACTATCTCCTCAGGGTCAGTTTGCTCCTGCCAAAAATTGTTGCGAGGTCACATTCACCCCTAATAGGATGATTGGGCCCAGAGTTTTACAGAGCTCTGTTTAACAACTGTTTATACTCAGATCTCTTCTTGGCTCCAGGATGCTCTCTTATTTCCAGAGTGATTGCTTTGGGGAAGTTTCTCATAGCTTGAAACTAGAATTCATCAATATTTGTGACTGATACGTGTGACATGCCAAACTCCTTTTTTCTCAGGGTGAATCCTCTTTGAGGGGTGAAGGTTGCCATTAATCCCCTTGTAACCTGGCTTCTATATGCTCTGGTTCATTAACCAGGTCTGTGAGTGTCTGAACCCCGACTGTGAACAGAAAGTTCTTCAGTCTCACAGTAATTCAACAGAGGCAAACGAATACTTGTGTGGAGGGGAGTGGCCTAGTTCTACTGGCTAGGCTTCTTTGAGGTGGGGATATGGGGATGGGCCGTCTCAGCTCTAGTCCAATAAGCCAGCTGGTTGTGTAATGCTTTACAAAGCACTTCTACAGTTTGATATACACAAAACCCCTGTGAAATGGATAGGACAGACACCATTATCTCTGTTTTATGATTAGAAAGCCAAGGCAAAGAGAAATTTAGTGATTTTCCTAAACTGATGGAACTACCTAGACTTGATGCCTGGTCTCCAACTCCAAGTTTAGGTACATGGAAAGTGCAGTACAGTGTGCTGGAAAACACACACGGTGTGCTGGAGTCTCACTGTGTGCTTGGATTCCTGGCTCTGCAACTGACTGTGTGAACTTGGGTAAGTTACCTGATTTCTCTATGCTTCAGTTTCCTCCTCTATAAAGTGAGAATAACAGTATTACCTACCTCATAAATATTGTGGGTTAAATGGGAAAATACAGAAAAAGCAAATAGCCTGATACATTAGTAAACACTAGAAAGAGTTAGCTATAAAATATTGCTAATATTTTTATTTATTGCCATGCCACACTCAATGCTTTTCCCTAACAAAAAGAGCTTGGATCAGAGATACTGGATGACTGCAAGCAACTTTTTACCCTTTAATTATATGATTTTAAAAGGACAAATTCCTGTGTGTTCTTAATAGAAACAATGGTACACCAGATAGAAAAATGGTACACCAGATAGAAACAATAAAATAAACTGTGATTAATTCCAGTTTTTATCAGTCTGTTTAAGGAGACTGTAAAGTTGCTTTAAAATGGGCGACTGAGTGAGACTCCAACTAAAAAAAATAAATAAAATAAAATGGTAGCAGGAGTCTAATCCCAAAGCACAACATATGAGAATGTGATATGAAAATGTCAGGACCAAAATTTGCTGAGCAAGCTCTTTTTTGATTAACGGTAGTAATGAAAGTAGATGAGAATGGAATCATTTTCTAATAAGGCAGATCATTCTGTTCTACAATCATTATGCATTAAAAAACTGTTTCTGCTTTCCCCTAATGTTTGATGATCTGAAAGTGTTTTTATTTCATCTTCATTTTTAATAATAGCTTTATTGAGCTGTAATTCACATACTATACATATAGTATACAATTCAGCGGTTTTTAGTTATCTTCAGAGTTGTGCAACCAGCACCACTAATTTCAGAACATTTTTATTACCCTGAAACCCCATGCACATCAGCAGTCACTCCCCATTCCTCTCTCCCCTTAGTTCCTGGAAACTAATGGTTTCCTTTCTGTTCATATAAATGTGCCTATTCTGAATGTTTCCTATAAATGGAATCATGCAATATGTAGCTTTTTGTGTTCAGCTCTTTCTCTTAGCTCAATGTTTTCAAAGTGTACCTGTATTGTAGCATGTATCAGTACTTTATTCCTTTTTTGTTGCTGAATAATATTCTATCGTATGGATATGTCGCATTTTTATACATTAAAAGATATCTGCATTGCTTCCACTTTGGGGTCATTATGAATAATGCTGCTATGAACATTTGTGTAGGTATGTTATTGATTCTTTTTTATGACCTGGGTGGGGAATCGCTGAATCATATGGTGACTCTATGTTTAAGATTTTGAGGAACTGTAAGACTATTTTCCAAAGTTTCTGTACCATTTTACATTTCCGTCAGCAATGTATGAGGATTCTAACTTCCTCACATCCTCATTATTAGATAGACACTTATTTTGTCTATCATTTTATATTTTAGCCATCAGGGTGAATGTGTATTATTACTGCGTTGTAGTTTTTATTTGAATTTTCTTGATGACTAATGATATTGAACATCTTTTCATGCACTTATTGGCTATTCATATATTTTTTTTAGTGAAATGTCTATTCAATCAGTCTGGGTTATCTTTTTATCATATTTGTATATTTATATCATTGAGTCTTTATATATTCTGTACACCAGGTTCCTTGTCTGGTATGTTTTGCAAATATTTTTTCCCATTCTTTGAGTTGTTTTCTCACTTTCTTGATGGTGTCCTTTGAAGTAAACTGGTTTTAATTTTGATGAAGTCTATTTTTTCTTATGTTGCTTGTGCTTTTGGTGTCATATCTAAGCAATCCTTATCCGATCCAAGGACAAGACGATTTATTTTTTTCTTCTATAAGTTTTAAACTCTTAGCTCTTACATTTAAGTCACTGACCCATTTTGAGTTAATTTTTTAAATATGATGTGAATAGGAGTCCAGCTTCATTGTTTTGCATGTAGATATGCAATTGTTTCAACACAATTTATTAGAAAGGCTATTATTTCCTCCGTTGAATTGTAGTGTCACTCTTATCAAAATTGAAATGACCATAAATGTAAGGGTTTATTTTTGAACTCTCAATGCTATTTCATTGAACTGTATATCTAGCCTTATATTTGTACTACACTGTCTTAATTACTGTAGCTTTGTGGAAAGTTTGAAGTCAGAAAGTATGAGTCCTCCAACTTTGTATATCTTTTTCAAGGTTATTTTGGCTATTTTAGGTCCCATGAATTTTCATATGAATTTAGGATCATGTGATGGTTAATTTTGTATGTAAAATTGGGCCGCAGGGTGTGTAAAAATCTAGTTAAACATCATTCTGCATATGTTTATAAGGATGTTTCTGGATAAGATTAACGTTTGAATCAGTAGACTGTGTAATGCAGATTTCCCTCCCCATTGTGGGTGAGTCTCATCCAGTCTGTTAAAAGCCCGAATAGAATAAAAAGTCCAAGTAGGAAAAATTCACTCTTTCTGACTGTCTTCAAGCTAGAACGTTGATTTTCTCCTGCCTTTCGACTTGGACTTGGACTAAAACTTATAAATGTGTCTCTAATTCTCAGGTTTTCAAACTTGTACTAGAGCTATGCCATCGGCTCCCCTGGGTCTCCAGCTTGCCAGCTGTAGATCTTGAAACATCTCAGCCTCTAGAATTCATGTTTCATACTGGTTCTGTTTGTCTGGGGAATCCTGGCTATTACAGATAGGTTTGTCAACTTCTGACAAAAGAAAACCAGCTGAGATCTTGATAGAGACTACATTGAATCTGTATTCATCATCATTTATGAAGAATATCATCTCTGATTGGTAGTAATTGTTTTATTTTTTGTTTTGTCCCCCAGAAATTAAAAGCTATTCTTTTCTTATTTTATGGCTTTCACTATTTTTATTGAAAAGACAATTATCAATCTTATAGTCATTTGAAAGTAGGTTTTCTTTTTTCTGATTGTTTCTAAAATTACATTTTTGCCTTTCATTTTCAGCAATCTTATTATGATGTGCCTAAGATGTTGGGTTTTTTTGTATTTTGACTGCTTGGGGCTTAGGGGATTAAAAATTTGTGTTCTTATTCCTTTTATCACCTTTTTAAAAATTCCTGCCTGAGCCCAGGGATTTGAGACCAGTCAGGGCAACTTGGCAAGACCTCATCTCTACAACAAATAAAAAAATTAGCTGAGTATGGTGGCGCATGCCTGTGGTTCCAGCTACTTGGAATCCTGAGGCAGAAGGACCACCTGAGCCTAGCAGGTTAAGCCTGCTGAGGCCGTAAGCGTTACACTGCACTTCAGCCTGGGCAACAGAATGAGACTCTGACTCAAAAAATAAATAAAATAAAAATAATATCCCAATTATTAGCACTAGAAATATTTTTTCTGTCCTACATTTTCTCTTGCCTCTTTTTCAAGGACCTCAATTACATGTATATTGGACTTCTTCAGTGTGTTTTCTGTGTCTTTTATACAATTTTCTATATTTTGTATTCCCTTATCCCTCCATTTTTTAACTTTGGATATTTTCTTTTACCTATCTTCCAGTCTACTAATTCTTTCTTTCTTTTCTTTTGTTTTTGTTTTTTTTTTGAAAGCAGTATTTATTGAGAGGACAGAAAAGCTTCCACAGTGGGAGGGGACCCAAAGAGGTTGCCACCACTAATTCTTTCTTTATCTACATCTAATAATCTCTGTTAAACTTCATCCACTGAATTCTAATTTTTGTATTGTCTTTTCAGTCCCAGAATTGCAAATAAGTTATTTTTATAGTTCCAATTCTCTGCTGAAATATTCAGTCTTATCTTTTATTTCCTTGCATATATTTATTATCGCTGCTTTAAAATCTGTCTGATACTCCAATATCTGCATTTTTATATGTCTGTTTCTATTGCCTGCTGTTTTTCTTTGATTTGTGCCACATTATTTTGTCTCCTCATATGTTGGTTATTTCTATTTGAGTTCCAGTCACTGTATTTAAATAATAATTATGATAATTTTAAGCTTAGAATAATATTATCTTTCTCTCATGTGAATTTACATTTTCTTCTAGAAGGAGACTAGGGTATTGGCAATCCCATATTACCTTGATCTAAATCACAGACTGAGATGACCTAGAGCTGATTTTTGTTGTGATTGTTGTCCCTCATATGGCCAGTGTATTTATGAATTACTGTTACTTAGGGTGTAGTACTTTGAGATTTTGACCCAAACGAAGCAAGGAGTTTACCAGGGCCCTCTTAAACAGGCTCTGAGCCTTAATTTTTGTTCCCTCATTCCTGTAATTTTGTAAAAAGTACACAACTTCTCAGTCTCCCAACCGTACACCAACTTTTGTAAATTTAGATTACTACCCCGGGGGAAAGCAGCCCCCAATTCTGGGCTCAGTTCTCTGGGTTTTCATCTCCCAAATATTGGCCCTGTAGTTGTGCCTGTCTTGTTACCTCTCCAATATCTTTAGATTTTTTTCATGTTTCTTGATTTTTCTGATTCTTCCAGAATGATGCTCAGTGAAAAGTTTTATTTAAAGGCCAACAGCTGTTCCTTCCTTCCAGCAGAACAGACAAAGAAGAAACCACTCCACATATTAACCACCTCCCTAACAGCTCCAGAAAAATCACTGATCTCTGCCATTGGTAGGAAAGACATGCCTACTGTGCAGAGAATATGTGGATTCAGTGAGAGAACCTAGACAAAGTACTTTGAAAGTTTTGTAATGACCATGTTTCCCTCTTTGTTCCCACCTCTAGAAGGCTCAAAGCCAAATTTTTATCTTTCTAGTACTTTTGCTTCAGAATCTTATGGTATGTCCTTTGTGGAAAAGTCAGCTCAACTTATTGTATTGTCTACATTCTAAGTGTTTCATATATTTTCTTGTTTTATTGCATGTATCTTTGTAAGTCTCCCTAAATCACCTTCATAGGAGATGACACATAAAGTAAATGAAATAATTTAAATAAATGTATTTTGAATTAATATATGTTATACATGTGATGGGAAATACTGATATTAGCACAGGATTGAGTCACTTCCCAGGGCTGGCAAGACTTCGGGATCCCTTGTCTTCTCATGTCACTCATCAACATCCTTGTTCATCCTTCAGGGTTCAGTCCAGGGATCCATCTTTCAAAAGATTTTCCTTGGCCTTCCCACATGTACGTCTTTCCTTAATTATAGTGGGCCTTATATTGCTGGACATTGACTTGCCCTACCAACTCTCTCTCTTTTTTTTTTGAGTTGGAATCTCACTCTGTCGCCCAGACTGGAGTGCTGTGGCCACTCCCGGCCACTGCAGCCTCGACTTGCTGGGCTCCAGCGATCCTTCCACCTCAGCCTTCCAAGTAGCTGGAACTACAGGCGCGCGCTACCACACCCAGATGATTTTTTTTGATTTCTTGTAGAGATGAGGTCTCGCCAAGTTGCCCAGGCGGGTCTCGAACCCACGGGCTCAGGTAATCCACTCACCCCAGCCTCCCAAAGTGCGGGATTACAGGCTGAGCCACCGAGCCCGGCTCTACCAACTCCCTTAAGCACCTGTAACATCTACCTTTCCTAGAAGAGAAATTGCCTTGAGCTGAATTATTTTTAACAGATTTTCTGAGCTATATTTGGTGTGTAATAAACTGGACATATTTAAAGTGCACAGTTTAATAAGTTTTGACATATGTATGCACCTTTAAAACCTTCACCATCAAGATAATTAACATATCCACCACAGTTCATTTATCCATTTATTTGTTGATGGGCATTAAGATTGCCTCAAATTGTTGGCTATTAAAAATAAAGCTGACTGGGTACAGTGGTTCATGCCTATAATCCCAGCACTTTGGGAGGCCAAGACAGGAGTATTGCTTGAACCCAAGAGTTTGAGACCAGCCTGGGCAGCATAGTGAGACCTCATCTGTAAAACTAACTAGCTAACTAAATAAATAATTTTTGTAAAAGTTGACATGAACATTGATGTACAAATCTTTGTATGTACATCTACTTTTTCTTTTTCTCTTGGATGATTACATAGGAGTAGTATGGTTGAGTTGTATGGCAGATATTTGTTTAACTTTTTAAGAAACCACCAAACTTTTTCCATTCTCATCAGTGGTATAAAACAGTTTTAATTCCTCCACACCCTCCTCGACACTTAGTATGTCAATCTTTTTAATTTTAGCCATTTTAACAGGTGTGATATATTATCTTTTTGTGACTTTAACTTACATTTATGTAGTGACTAATGATGTTGAACATGTTTTTATGAGTTGTATTGGGGGCATCTATTTATCTTCTTTGGTGTCTATTCAAATCTTTTGCTCATATTTTCTTGTTTATTCTGCTGTTGTGTTTTTTTGTTTGTTTCTTTGAGTCGGAGTCTCATTCTTTTGCCCAGGCTGAAGTGCAGTGGCGCAATCAGACTCCTAGGTTCAAGTGATCTTCTTGCCTCAGCCTCCCAAGTAGCTGGGACTCCAGGCACACAACACCACACTTGGCTAATTTTTTTTTTTTTTTTTGTATTGGCAGGGTCTTGCTATGTTGCCCAGGCTGATCTTGAATTACTGAGATAAAACAATCCTCCCAACCTCAGTCTCCCAAAGTGCTGGGATTACAGGTATGAGCCACCACATCCAGCCATGCTCATGTTTTAAATTGCATTGTTTTCTTATCATTGGGTTCTGAATATTCTTTATATTTTATAGACACAAATTTTTTGATCATATATAGAATTTTAAAATATTTTCTCCCAGACTCTGGATTACCTTTTCATTTTCTTATGTGTCTTTTGAAAAAGAGAAGTTTTTAAATTTGATGAAGTCCAATTTATCAATTTGTTCTTTTATTTGTGCTTTTGGTGGCGTATCTAAGAAGTCTTTGACTAACTCAGTCACAAAGGTTTTCAAAACTCCTTATAGTTGTACATTTAGATCTATGGCATATTTTAAGTCAAGTTTTAGTACGAAGTGAGGTATAAATTCAAGGTTTTGTTTTTGTTTGGATATCTAATTATTATGGTACCATCTTTTGAAAATAGTTTATTTTCACTGAATTGCTTTTGTACCCTTTTCAAAAACTGATTGTCCATATATCTGTGGGTCTTTGGATTTTCTGTTTTGTTTTGTTGATCTATTTGTCTATCTTTACACCAATACCACAGTCTTAATTGCCAGAGCTTTACATAAATTTGAAAATAGTTTATATTAATCCTCCAATTTTGTTCATGTTTTCAAAGTTATTTCAGCCACTTTAGGTTCGTTTTATCTTCATATAAAATTTAATTTAATTAATTAATTTATTTATTTTTTGAGTTGGAGTCTCACTCTGTCACCCAGATTGGAGTGCAGTGGCCACTCCCAGCCACCACAGCCTCGACCTGCTGGGCTCTGGCGATCCTTCCGCCTCAGCCTTCCAAGTAACTTGAACTACAGGCGCACGCTACCACACCCAGCTAATTTTTTGATTTATTGTAGAGATGAGGTCTCACCAAGTTGCCCACGGGCTCAGGCAATTCACTCACCTCAGCCTCCCAAGGCGCGGGATTACAGGCTGAGCCACCAATTTTCTTTATACAGTTCTATCTAAATCAAGGCTGCTGGAATTTTGATTGTGATTGCATTGAATTTATAGATCAATTTGGGGAGAATTGACACCTTAATATTGAGTCTTTTAACCCCTGAATACAGTATATATCTCCATTATTTAGATCATTTTTAATTTCTCCCAACAATGTTTTGAAGTTTTCAATAGAGATCTTTTAAATCTTTTCTCCATAATTTATCACCAAGTATTTCAAGTTTTTGATGCTATTGTAATTAATATTTTTTAATTTGAAGTTACAGTAGTATGTTGCTGATATATGAAAATACAATTGAGTTTTGCATATTGATCTTGCGTTCTGCAACCTCACTCAAATTTCTTATTAGTTTTTGTAGTTTTTTGTGAATTCCATTGAATGTTTCTACTAGACAAATGTGTCATCTATGAATAAAGACATTTTTCATTTTTAATCTGGATAACTTTTGTTTCTTCTTTCATTGAATTGAGATTTAGTGGTCCTGGAAGTACAAGGACCTGAATCCTTAATCTGGTTTTTTAATTTTTTGTTTTATTTGGAGTCTCTGTCACCCAGGCTGGAGTACAGTGGCATGCTGCTCACAGCCACCGCAGCCTCGACCCGCTGGGCTAAGGTAATCCTTCTGCCCCAGCCTTCCAAGTAGCTGGAACTACAGGCACACGCTACCACACCTGGTTTACTTTTTTGATTTATTGTAAAGATGAGGTCTCATCAAGTTGCCTAGGCTGGTCTCAAACCCCTGAGTTCAGGCAATCCTCTTGCCTCGGCCTCCCGAAGTGCTGGAATTACAGACTTGAGTCACTGCACCTGGCCAGGACCTGAATCTTAATGTCAACTCTGACTTAACTAACTGTGTAGCCCTTGGCAAGTCGTTTTCTCTCTCTGAACTCTCTAAAATGATCTGGGTATTTTCTGTGATTGGTGAGTTCCCTCCCACTTCTAACTAATTCGGTAAGACTAAGAATGCATTCAGAAAGGTGTTAGCACTCTTCTAACTAATGGCTTCCTGCCTCCAGGCCTCTGAGTTCTACTCTCTTCCCGTTAAGCGATTGACTCATTGTGCTCATGACAGTTGGATTAAACTAGCGGGTGTCACCTTTTCTGTTCTCAACCTTCCAGTGAAATAAGGGAGTGGCTGTATTCGGTCATTCTTGCATCATTTATTGTACTGCCTTCTTTGAGCAAGGCCCAGTCAGCAGACAAGGGTGGGTTATTTGTTTTGTATTCTATATTTTTCGAGTTATAGTCTCACTCTGTCACCCAGACTGGAGTGCAGTAGCCGCTCCTGGCCACCGCAGCCTCAACCTGCTGGGCTCCGGTGATCCTTCTGCCTAAGCCTTCCAAGTAGCTGGAACTACAGGCGTGCACTACCACACCCGGCTAATTTTTGATTTATTATAGAGATGAGGTCTCGCCAAGTTGCCCAGGTGGGTCTCAAACCCCCAGGCTCAGGCAATCCACTCTCCTCAGCCTCCCAAAGGCGCGGGACTACAGGCTGAGCCACTGAGCCCGGCTGGTTATTTGTTTTCTAGCAAAGGCCAAAAGCTTTGACTCATGAAAAAATTTTCTAAGAGCCACTTACAAATAAAACGATATTTCATTTGTATTTTTATTTATTTATTTGTATTTTTATTTATTTATTTTTAGTTGGAGTCTCATTCTGTCACCCAGGTTGAAGTGCAATGGCACAATCATGGCTCACCACAGCCTTGACCTGACCTTGTGGGTTCAGGCAGTCCTCTCACTGAAACCTCCTGAGTAGCTGCGACTACAGGTGAATGCCACCACAACTAGTTTTTATTTTTATTTTAATTTTTTTGTAGAGATGAGGTCTCACTATATTGCCCAGGCTCGTCTCATACTCTTGGGCTCAAGTAATCCTCTAACCTTAGCTTCCCAAAGTGCTGGGATTACAGGTGTGAGCGACAGCACCCAGACTGGATTAGTTTATTTTTTTAAACTTACAAAACACTTTTCATTCTCTTACTTTTGAATTCAGTCTTTATCAATAATGTGGTATTATACTGTGCTGTGATGGAGTATGGGAGGCAGGCTAAAAAGTGAAGAAAACACAACCTGTCCTCCAGGAATTTGAGATGGCCTGTTTTTTCTCTATCTGTGTCAAGAGAGACAGATGGGCAAAGTTACAGTGGACTAATTTGGAAAAGGCTTGAATTATAAAAATAGGGAATTTGGACAACCCCAGCCATGAAGGAAATGAGAGACAGAGTAGACTTTTTAAGTTCTTTTTTATTCTTTTGAGTCAACCGTGCCTGGATCTCATTCCAAGGCTTGGAACACTCCTCCTTCTAAGGAAGAGCCCACCTCCCATCAGAGGAAAAGCCTATCCAGGCTCCTTGGGTTCCAGAGCACAGGGCATCGCCTGGGCCTGCCCATCCAATTGCCTTCACCTCATACCGTGAATCCAAAATTGGTGATACAGAAACCATGCAGACCCCTTTTTGGCAATGGAAGACAGTGGTGGCAGCCACTGCATCTGGTGCCCTAAGACGATGATAGCACATCCGGTTTCTAGAACCCGGTATTGTCTGTTCCAAACCTTTCATTTTACAATTGCAGTGAGGACATAAATTAAATCTGGCCAAATGAGAACAGGCAAAGGCTATTGATTCAGAGCTTGCTATAGCAAGGGATTCAGTCACTATCACCACCAGCATTCTGGCAGAGACTCCCAGACAGGCAGAGGAGTGGGAAAACTTTATAGTGGAACAAAGGAAAGGCTTCAAGTATACTCTGATTGGAGGCTGTTGGCATGGGGGAGGTTGTAGGCAGGCTAACTGGAAGTGAGCAGCCTAGGTGATGGGTGAAGTGTGTATATTTAACTACCTCTGGTTGGTCCTAAGTTGAAGCAGGGACAAAAATTAGCAAAGCTGTCAGTTATGAATCAAGTCCTGGCCATTTGGGGCCGATTATTACAGGTGTTACTGTTTCCCAGACTCTTTGCTGGAGATAGTAATCTGATTTCCTACAAGTCTGACATAAGGACAGTAAGCTTACTTCCTGGGTTGGTTACTGTAGAAAATAGGTTGATTTCCTGGACTGGTTACTGTAGACCGTGGGTCAGAGCTCTATTTTTACATATGGTCTGGCCATTTTCTCTTTGTATATTCAGTCTCTTAGCAGAAACTGAGGCCCAGAGAGGGGGAATGACTTACCCAAGATCTAACAGCTAATAATAATCAGAGCTGATAGGCTTAGCATATTTATCTGATCATCTCCAAAGGAACTTACAATTGTATTTTTGAGGAAACAAGGTTTAGATCCATGGAAAAACAGAATTCAACACAGATGTCATAGAGACAAGTTACCAGAAGTTAATGGTTAGGGCTATAGCTTGGCAGAAAGGCACATCACTTTCCTCTGCTATAGCTAGGGCCACTTTTGGTCAAGTGCTTTCTACGTACTGGGCATTCCATCCATCCAGCAAAGTGAAGTGGTTAAAGGCATGATTCTCTAGTCGCCCATCTGCATCCACATTTTACCTCCACCACTGGTAGCTGCGTGAATTTAACGAGATACTTTACCTCTCTGGTCTTCAGTTTCCTCCTATGTAAAATGGGAATAATAATGGCACTATCTAATCATGTTCTTGTGCAAATTAAATGAGCAGACACTTGTAACATACTCAGAGCACATACATAAAAGTGCGAGTACAAATCAGCGATTACAGTTTCATTTAGACCTCATGGTCATTCAATGTGGCAAGTAAGATAGCCCCTACTTTGCAGATGAAGAGACTGAGGAGGATTGTGTCATTGTTCAAGATAGTGAGGGTCAAAGTCAAGACTTTCATCCATGTCTCTAGGAAGCCTAAGCTCATTATTCCTTTCCACTATGCAGCTGAATACAAGATGCCGTTGCCGGGAAAGAGGACAGGAGCATGCAAAAATGTCAGAGCTTGTAACTTGAATACTGGTAATAATACTACCTACCTCACAGAGTTGTTTTAAGATTTTTTTTTTTGAGTTGGAGTCTCACATTGTCGCCCAGCTCTGTCGCCCAGGCTGGAGTGCAGTGGCATGCTCACAGCCACTACAGCCTCAACCTGCTGGGCTCAGGTGATCCTTCCCCCTCAGCCTTCCAAGTAGCCAGAATTATAGGTGCATGCCAGCATGCCCGGCTAATTTTTTTATTTATTGTAAAGATGAGGTATCGCCAAATTGCCTAAGCTGGTCTTGAACCCGTGAGCTCAGGCAATCCTCTCACCTCAGCCTCCCAAAGTGCTGGGATTATAGGCGTGAGCCACTGCACCCGGCTGTTTTATTTTTTATTTTTAATTAGAGCCTCACTCTGTGACCCAGGCTGGCATGCCATGGCATGATCACAGCCACTACAGCCTCGACCTGCTAGGCTCAGGCAATCCTTCTGCCTCAGCCTTCCAAGTAGCTGGGACTACAGGCATGCACCACCATGCTCGACTAATTTTTTTTTATTTATTGTAGTGGTGAGGTCTTGCCAAGTTGCCCAGACTGTCTCCAACTCCTGGGCTCAGGCAATCCTCTCGCCTCTGCCTCCCAAAGTGCTGGGATTACTGGCGTAAGCCACCACGCCCAGCCTTCTTTTAAGGGTTAAATAATGTAATGTATGTGAGGTTTCCAGTACAGTGCCTGGCACTTGGTAAGTACTTAATGATTATAATTGAAAGTGACTTAATCATAAACCATTCTTTAGTGTCTTTCCCTCAATGGTCTCACTTTCATGAAGTTTTCCCTTAACCTCCAGTACGGCTTGACCTCTCTGTTGTTGAATTCTCCATTGTTAGTGCTATGGTAAGTCAAGAAGAGAAAAGATAAGTGACTTGGAGGAGGAGATGGGTTCTACAGCAGAGAGAAATAGGCAAAGAGGTAACAAGTCAATGGCCGTATGGTAACGTGGTGTTCCAAATAAACCAAGGCTTCCCATGGTCCAGACTTTTAGAAGTGTCAAAAATGCTTCCCAGGAAATGCTTTCTCCTCAGCTCTGTGAGTCAACCTCAGCTTGACCATCTGGGAGGCTCACATCCTTCGCAGGTAAAACCAGCTTCTGCCAGAGTCCAGCTCCAGCCAGGTTCAGGGTACCTCAAAGGTGGAGACGGCATCAGCGATTGGGGGGAAGAAGAAAGAGAGAGAGAGAGAGAGAGAGAGAGAGAGAAAGAGACTGGACCCCAGTCTAGTGCAGAAACCATGTGTGTCATTGGAATTACAACGGGTTTTTTATGCACAAAGTCAGATGTGGGAGGGGCGTCCCCCACCCACCAGAAACTTTAATCCATGAAAATTTAATCAATGATCACCTTTAAACCCTTTTCATATGATAATCTTAAAATCCCAAAACAAAGGATAACCTAATCCGTGACTGACATATTCTATAAACCTTTTTCATCCTAAGCTGATTGATTTATGCCAAGTTAAACAATTCTATAGAAGCTCAAGTATTTACTTTACAAACGAAAGTGGCCCATCCCAGAATGTTTGGAATGTGGCCCAGTCCAAAGTTCACAGTGGGCTACCTGCAAGTAACTCAGCCTCATTCTTTCAACAAAATGGCTGTCTTCTAAAACTATATTCTACAATTTACACTTCAGTAAATCCTAAGATCATGACCCAGAAGCCTGTGACCAATACTAAGGCTCTTAGATGTGACACAAGTTTGAATTATACGTTGTGTGAAAGCCAAAACTGCAGTTTGTGGAAGAATGGGAGCAATGAGCTTCTAAAGTTAGCTTGTGTTCGTCCCGGTCTCAGAGTTTTTATGTTTTGAGCTCACAGGAGCTTAATCTGGTTAGTGCTGAGTAGAAAGGGGGAGGAAATGGGGTCAAATAGCTCCCAAACACATCCTAGTAGTCTCGGGGTCAACAGCCCTTCCTGATCCCTAATGCTCAATAGGCCTCCGTGACTGGCTCCCAACAAGCCTCCTCCTTGCCAGCTAGTGCTCCTTGAGGGTGATGTTTCTAATTTTAGCACTGAGTCCAGTGCAGTTGGCTTCTCAAATCTATTTATTGAGAGTTGAAGCCAACTGGTTTATCAGACTGGTCAGTGAGAACCAGAAAACATGCAGCTGGAAAATCTGACATGAGACAGGTAATAAGCAGTAAAAATCTGATAGAAAATGGGTAATAATAATGGGGAATATAAAATTATGAAAGCAAGGAAACAAATCAAAGGAGCATAAAAAGCCATCTCTTCCAATGCCCAAAAAGTAGATGTTATCATAGTTTTCCAGAGGAATAAAGTAAACTCCAAGAAGGTTAACTTTTGCACCCAAATTACTCAGGTCATGAAGGTTGAATCATGATTTGAACCCAACAAAAGAGATCTGGAAAAAAATGCACCTAAGTACTTAAAATTGGTTGTTTGTGGGTGGTAGGATTATGAGTTTTTTTCCAGTTTTTTTCTATTGGGTAGTTGTTACATGTATCACAAGAGTTATTAAAAGTTAGAATCATTACAACTGTATCAGGGCCCAGACTAAGGACAGGGAGCAGAAATTAAAGGTAGTAAGGAGAGCTCTCTATAGGAGCCAGGGAATCAGCCTGAAGCTGTTGTTCCTAAGATTGAGAAAACTAAGTGACTAAATTTATAAGCTGATGCAGTTCAGAGTGAGTTGGAGGAAGAAGGAGGGAACCAAGCCAGGCCAGAAAGCTGGCTCCTCAGTGTCCAGGGAAGCTCGACCTGAAGCAGGCCTGGAAAGAAGACTGACTTAATAGTTGGACACAAAGAAAAAGACATGATCCACCAGCAACCTAAACTCTGAGGTTGAACAGAATCTAAAATGTGAGGGCTTCAAAAGAGGGCTCATGCACCTCCCTGGGCAAGGCTCTAGAACTACACTTCATACACGTTAACCCTTATAACAGGGCCTCATGCCATGGTAATTTGTGTTATAAGAGTATGGGAATCTGGGTAAAAATAAAACAGGGGCACACAAAGACAGTGCTCCTTCAAACCAATGAAAGGAAAGCAAAGATGGTTGAAGACCTTGCTCAGTCAGAGTCCCTTTAAGTGGAGGGTAGCATGGAATCAGATGTGAGTGAATTAATAGACAGAACTGGGGTATGAATTCTGCTAAGAGAGAAGGCCCAGGTTCTCACTTGCATCTTCTTCCCCAAAGGAGCAAGAGGACCCTGGGTGAAATAAGATTTAATCTCAACCCCAACATTGTTTCTGCTCCTGATACATTTTCAAATTCTAAGAAGTATGCAAATAGTATCTATTATGCAAATAATAGCAAGAATAAATAAATATGTTGACATAAATATACCAAATAATAGAAAAGATATTATAAAAATCTTATAAAAGTATGGTCTAAATTAAGATTGGGGACACATAAAGACAACACATAAAGAAATAAGTAATAAATATATATTTATTTGTAAAAATTATATGCTGACCATGCAGGATTTCTTAGCAAAGATATACAAGTATGGGACTGGGGAATTGAGTGGGGGTGGTAAGTAATTGTAAAACAGGCCTGTAATTTCACATAAAAATTTATTCCATGACCCATTCTAAATAGCCATTGGTTCAATTTCAAATATCTCACAGAGCATTGGTAGTGAGTAAATATGTTCTTAATTTAATAAAATTAAATGATACCCCTTGTCATCCTACTAGAGGATTTGTTTACTGTATAAAAACACATCACCTGCTCCATTCAGGCTATAAATATAACTTATGAATTTTTAAAAAGTCTCATGTTTAAATACAAAAATAAATAAGTTAAATAGCAAGAATAAATAAATACATTAATAAATATATCAAACTTATAGAAAAGATATTACAAAAAGTCTGATAAAAGTGTGGTCTAAATTAAGTTTGAGGACACATAAAGACAATCACATAAGGAAACAAATAATAAATAAGATACACTGTGACCAGAACTAAATTAATATGACAAAGAGATGGTGGCTTGGGATCATACTTCCACAGGTAATGAGGACCGGGACTCTTGGCCTGGAATACTCTCAGCAGCACAATCACTTTCCTCCTATTTCATCTCCATCCATCGAAGAAGAATGTCTAGTTCCCCCAAAGCCTTCACAACTGCTGCCTGAGACTCAAGCTGAAAGAGACACACACTTATGTGGTCAGCAACTCATAAAGAGACAACAGAATTAGTTCTTCTCTCTCTTATGGGTAGGTCTATTGAGCATCGTAAGCAGAGCATTCTCTTCATGATGAAGAGCTTGAAGAAGTTATAGAACCTCACGATCTTTCAAGAGAAAGTGAAGTCATTGAGTTCATCACCCTGATCTTACAAATGGAAAATGAAGCACAGAGGTGTGGCAGAATCGAATCTTCAACCTAAACCTCTTGCATCACGAAGATCAAAGTGATGAGGCTGTCTTTTTAGCAAGGATGTGTGTGTGTGTGTGTGTGTGTGTGTGTGTGTAGGGATTGTCTACTGTCCATACTTCAATTGAACAAATATTTATTGTGCCAAGCACTGGGTTAGTAGCTAGAGGTTCAAAGGTGGATGGCACGATTTCTGTCCACAAGGGATTCACAGTTGAATGGGGAGATACACAGAAACAAGTAACTAAAGTGTAGTGTGGTGGATAAATGATGGAATCCCCACAGGACACCAGGGGAGGTATCTAACTCAGAGAAGCAGCCAGCACCTTCCTGGAGGTGGTGCCTAGACTGAGACTTAAGGATAAGAAGGAGTCAGTTAGTGAGGAGTGAACTCCAGGCCTTCCTGGCAGATGTGCAGAGGTGTTAAGGTGAGAAATAGCATGGCCTGGGTGTGTGAAGCTGTGAGTGTTTTTGAGAGTATGTGTAGGTGTGTGAATGTTAGAAAGCCATTGCCTCTCATTGTGTGAGGGAAGATTCAGATGTCTCTGGAGTGACTTGATGGAGTCATGGCCATTCCTTTTCCATATCTGGAGGATCATCCAGACAGGGCATCTTCTAGAGCCTGGATGGGTGCCCTTTGGGTTAAAGCGAGGGATGGTCCACATGAGTGCCAAGCACTGTTAACCTGAGGGCTACCGGATTTCTCCCAGCATGAATATCCATCCCACCCATCTATGATCTCAGTTCTAAAAACACACCCATCCCAATCAATGACAACATTGCATATACCTCTTCAAAATGATTCAGAATCTGGCTGTATTTCTTCATTGCTTCCTCCCCACAATGGCATGTCATGTGGGTATGCTGAAAAGGACCCAAAGAATAATAGATTTTATTAAAGATTCTGATTTTCTCCTGCCACTGACATGAAGCAGGTGGGACTCTTGCTCTTTCATTCACAACCCTATAGATACGTATTCCTGTAGAAAAGTTCTTTCAGGCCTCACACTTGGGATCATTAAGCTAGAAGAGAAAGCCAGCATTTTCGACTCAAACATGGAACTCATTGCTTGTTTTTAGAAACAGGCAGGCAGTTCTGAAGGAGTTTGTGATCACTGTATACCCCTGGTCTCCCCTCAGCTCTAGTCTAGTACCTCCATCCCAGAACTCCTTTGAGCCCCCATGGGAAAAGAGAACTGAATTCCCAGGTCCTGTTCAGACCATATTCTGATGTCAAGTCCAGTGACCTACTGAATGGTTGCTCAGATGCAGGAAGCACTAGTACATTCTAGCCATTCACTTACTTTCAGAAAAAGTGTAATTTCAAGGATCATAGCTAATTGACATTAATATCAAATAACTAGCATTTTATAGTTCTTTACATTTTGCAAAACACTTTTTGCATGGAACATTTAACCAAAAGTCAACAAAACTGAGTTATTACATAGTCATATGGCTCGATATAGACTCTTAAATCTTTTAGATTCAGTTTCTCTATTCATTAAATGGGAGTAGAAAAGAGAGCTTGATGGCTAAATCATTGAAGCTATGTGCTCCTTTGGATTCTGTTACCCAGAAACCAACTCACACAGAGCCGGAGGTCCTTCTTAATGGTAAGAAAGGAATTGGCGAGGTTGCTGATCTTCCTGAGGGTATGATGGTCTGGGGTCTGGTAGTTCTTAAATACTCTGTCCAGATAGAGTCTCAGTAAATGGCGGAGGAGGCAGCAACGATCCTCAGGCTGCAAAAAAGACAGGTGGGTTGGTGAGGCATGGAGGAAGGGCACAGACAAGACCAGGCTGATATAGATGCTCCCCACTTCTTCCCAGAGTTTATCTGGGCCAAGCACACACCTTTGTGTCTTGCAAAGACTCGGTCCTCCTTAAGATTCTGACATCGATGTTTCCATCATTGGCTTGCTAAACAGAAGAAGACAAAGCAAGAAAGCATGGGTCAGTAACTGCTGCCGGGGTCTTAGACATCAAGCTTCACATCTCTTTCCTGCCAAGGACCAGTGGGGGTCCCTTTCCAAAGCATTTAAAAATAATGAAGTACAGATATTTCTAGGGAGTTCAACTTTCTGGTAAGGAGTCTCCAGCCTGCCTCACTCATTTCATGGCCACATTTCCAGGGTTATCAGAACAAGAGAAACAGACAAGGAAGGAAAATGAGAGGCAGCCAGGAGAGGGAGCTGCCCCCTTACATACCACATTGTCCCGTATCTCTGAAAATCCATTTTGTATTTCCTGAAGGTGTGTGGTTACCACACAGCTTCCCAAGTGGAGTGTCTTCAACCCAGTAGAAGGAGTCCAGAGGAGAGAAAACACAGTAGAGAGAAGACTGAAGACAAGACCACAGCCTTTCATCTTGTGCCTGGAATCTGGAGAATGCCAGAATCAGGAGCTAGGAATTCAAAGGAAAGAGCATGACTTACTGATTTCCTCATCTCATCCTTAAGAAGCCAATCTAGCCACCAGGGATATGTCTCCCCCAGGTATCCACTGGGAGAAACTCAACAGCCTAATCTGACTCCAAACAGAGCAGCCCATTGATACAACTTACGAAGAAAAACTGCTGAGCCTCCTGTGAAGAGAAGCTTACAGGTGCCTGTCAGGGTCTAAGTGCTGGCTGGTGCCACAGGTTGTGGCTCCTTTATTCTGTCCCAGCTCCTCTGTCATTGCCCAGCAGGTAGGGCCTAGAACAGCAGGCAATTGCAGTGACTAGACAGAATGACATTTCAGGGGAAATGTCAAAACTTGTTTTGGAGAATTGACGTGTATCGCCTTCCCTTCCAGAATGCCAGTGTAGCTCACCCTTCTAGTCCCCTTAGGCCCCGTGGGGGAAATAGGGGAAAACAATCTCGCAGAAGATGGGCTGCACCACTTGGGGAGAATTCTCTGGGTTTTATGGCCACCCACAGGGCAAAGACACTTAGCTGTGTTTGGCATTTGTATGAGATCAGGTGGTTATTTGAGGATAATACTCATTTCAGCCCAGAAGGCAAATAGAAAGTCGATGATTTCATAACAGTCCTACTGCCAGGGAAAGGCAAGACATGATAGGCAATCAGTTGGGTTCCACCTAACACTTCTCCCTCCTGAGTCTGGGACTCCACAGCGTCCTATGCAGGCCTTAGTCAGGCACTCCTGAGGTGAATTCAGAGTACACTCTTTCCTGGCCATGCCAGGAAGTGAACCCAAAAACTAGAGAAGAAAGGCAATGAAGGAATTCATTTCTTCTTGGGTGAGCCTGCTCAGTAAGAGAGCAGTTTATGGTGTCTGCTGAATTTTAAGACAAAGTGATAATGAGCTGGGGTTAGGGTAAGATGATTGAGGCACATTGGATGCAAAATGTAAAAAGGCACTAAAAAACTGCATTGTAGAGACTAAAAACATTTTAAGCAATATTATAATGAATTTTAAAAATTCACAATGAACAAAATATCAAAATTTTAAATAAAGACAGAATTCACAGTTCCATACTAAGCCAAGTTGGAGTAAAAGGAAAACTGCACTGCTATTCATGTTTCCATGTATTTTAAATGGTTAACTTTTTTCTCAAATGAATATAATTAAAATATTATTGATGAGTTTTCTTCCCTTAAAACCAGAAAAGTAAAATTATAAGAAATTTCGTTTGGGACATAAATCAAATATTTAAACTTAAAGTCATGGGTTATAATAAACCTACAATTTAATTTTTCAATATTTTAACCACTTTAATATTTTGAAAAAAATAACATGCATAAAATACATAAAGACATGTATGTACAGGTATATATACATATATATGTATGGATGTTCATCTTTCCTTCTGCCTTGGCTCCATGACTTGGCATAGCACTGATAATCATTATCACTTATTGAATTTTTCCTGTGCCAGGCAATATGGTAGACATTTTTAACATTTGTGGCCACCTGAGATAATACCAAATGTAGGAAAGAGAATAAGCAAACAAAACCCAAAAGTATGAGAGAGAGCTCTGTGTTTGGAGACAATAGAATTGAGTCCAAACAAATACTTGCTTTACCAAATCCCACCTACATGGATCTTCTCAGTTTACCCAGGACTCAAGGGGTTTCCCAAGATACAGGGATTTCAGTTTTAAAACTAGAAAAATCACAGATAGACCAGAATGAGTTGACCACCCTACTTCTACATGAACTTAAACTTGTTAACTCACCTCTCTGAGTTTCATTTTCTTAACCTAACAATGGTGATAATTAAACTTAATCCAGAAACTTGTTTTGACATTTAAATAAAATAATCTCTGATTTATACACCTAGCACATAGTGAATGATCAATTCAATTTTGTTTTAGAGATTGATGTTAGTTGCCTTGAATTTAGTGGGCGAATAGTAAATCTACCTTAAAATTCAACGGTTGGATCAGCACCCACTATTAATGAGCACCCACTATTCTGAATGTTGTGCTAGGCACTGAAAAGATAAACATGACAGTTCCTTGTCCTCTAAGAGATTTTGTCCACTTGGAAAAGTCTCCTTTAGACATGGTCCTGAACACACATGGGTAGATGGTTTGGAGGACCAGGCTGATCCCCAGAACAATGGGAGTGGTGTCAGTAGAGGGGATGTTCTCTCACCTGAGCTCAGGAAGGGCTGCTGCTTCTGGTCTCCTAGGAGTCTGTTTCAAGACGA
Source organism: Carlito syrichta (assembly GCF_000164805.1). Taxonomy (NCBI): domain Eukaryota; kingdom Metazoa; phylum Chordata; class Mammalia; order Primates; family Tarsiidae; genus Carlito; species Carlito syrichta. Next base: position 44,200 of record NW_007246026.1, read on the forward strand.
AAGGCTTCTGATTATTTATATACATATAGCTGTCACATGAAGGAAGTGAGCTCAAACAGGTGGGGCTGGAAGTCCCTTGGAATTTCTCTGGTGGCACTACACTTCCTCAAGTCCTATAGTAGTTTAATTGCAGGCTGGACTGCCCCAACACCTTCCTCCTCCAAGAAGCACTGCCTAAGGGGATTACTGGCTGTAAATGTGAATAAAGGACTTGCCTCCTTCTGGCTCCACCTTCCTGCTTGGTAAAACGATAGGATAGAGAAGAGCTGAATTACAGAACTGGAAGAAGTTCTAGCGGATGCTCTTGCCCTCTCTTCTGAATCTGGTTCTCCTTAACCAAGTTTCTTCCCAGCCCCAGACACTGTGGGCTCATTCCTGATGTTTCTCTTTGGCTTTTGCTATCTCCATGCCCCCACCCCCACCATTACTCTCCAACATGACCACCTTTCTTTCCCCTCAGTCATCGTTAAAGACGAGACCCTTTGGAGTCGATCATACTCAGTGATTTATCACAGAAACAAAGAACAGAGTTCCATATGTTCTCACTCATAAACGGACCTTGAACAATTATAATTCTATAAGAAAGCCATTGGCAGTAGTGGGAAACTGTGGGGGAGGGATGGGATTGGCAGTTGAGGGAAACTGCTAGGGGAGGGAGGGGCATACCTCATCAACAAGGGTACCTGCATGATCAATGTTTATATACCTAACCTTGAAATGTACCCCACATCTTTATAATAAAAATTTTTTATAAAAAGAGGATACCCAATTTTTAAAAAATTTCTGTACTATGCTGTCCTACACCAATCCCTCCCTTCTCTGACTTCTGATAGCAGATTTTCCTTTGACACCTGAGAGTATCTGATGTTGCTCTCTGTTTCGTGGGTCTTTTCTCCCTAATAAAACTGCAAGATTTTCTTAGGCAGGGACTAGTCCATCATGTAGGATCATGACAGACAAGATTAAATGCAAAGCACCCGAAATGAATTACAGACAACGCTTTGAAAACCATCAAGATGGTAAAGAGCATATGTTCCTTTTCAAATTTTTTCCTACTCAGTATCTAAAACTCTGAGGTCTTAAATATGTGTCCAGAGATTCCACAGTTTATAGGACGACTTCGAGATACCATCAATCTTTCTGGATTGCAGTTTACAAATCTGTAAAATAGGCTGGGCGCAGTGGCTCATGCCTGTAATCCCAGCAGTTTGGGAGGCCGAGGTGGGAAGATTGTCTTAGCCAGGCGTGGTAGTTTATGCATATAGTCCCATCTACTTGGAAGACTGAGGTGGAAGGATTGCCTACACCCAGCAGGTCAAGCCTGCAGTAGCCACAATCATGCCACTGCACTCCAGTCTAGGCAACAGAGTGAGACTCTGACTCAAAAAATAAATAAATAAAACAAATCTGTAAAATGAGAGAAGCAGAAAGATAATGTGTAAGGTCTTTTCCCATTCTGATATTCATTGATTCTTTGCTCTTCTACCTTTTGGGTCAGAATGCTCTTTTAAACATCTTTCAATGTTTGCTTAAAGTTTCCTGAAAATGAAGACCACAACTTTTCATTGTAATGCTTGATAAATGTTAAAAATATGTGTGACTATCTAATCTAAATATACCTAAAACCACTTAAGCTCATGCTTGTTTTTCCATCATTGGTGCTAAGTAAACAAAGTCTTGATCATCCATATGTGTGATTAAAGTAAAAGTAGGAAGCCTGGTCTAACAAGAATACTTGAAATCAAGGTATTCAGTAAAACTGGGTTTATGTAGGCTGTACTCATACCAGCCAACTCCTTTCTGTTAAAAGAAGAACTCAATTGCTTTGTATTAATCTACCTGTACTGATTAATTAAACTCAGTTATTCACATACAATCCCACTTCTACTTTAATAAGCAAGCCTTCCCTTTTCCTATATCAAAGTGCTTTATTCCTTGAAAATCCACTGACCAGATCCCATGCCACACTCTGTGCAGATGCTGATTCTCCTCATCTTCTCTACAGAACCTTTTCTGCCTCACCCTAACCTCTCTTTATACCCCCATTACCCAAGGCAAAACTGATGCCTCCCACCTTTGCAACTCAACTTTTTACCCATATAAACCTGTTTTGTATTCATCACAGTCAATTACACCCTTTTTGTTACATATCTATCCCTCCCACTAGCTGAGAGCTCCTTGTTCATCATCTTGGTCCCAACACCTGACGGCTCCTGGTAGGAGATGCTCAGTTAATACTTGATGACTATCAAGTAAGGTATTGACTTATCTCATTGCTTTTTCTTTCTGCTACATCCTAAAGCATGACCTTCATGATTTAACTTACAAAGGGACCCTGGGGCTCCCCTGACACGTCTTCTCCAGTAGCGCCTAGTGGGTCCAGGGATCTTCTGGGTTAGGGAATTCTATCCCAACGGCCAGAATTTCCTTATCTAATGATAGACTGTTCCTCCTGACTGTTAGAGTGAGAAGTGACTGTAAGTACATCCAGTCCAATTCCCTCATTTTGTAAATGAAGAGACTATATAGTTTAGAGAATTAAGTAACTTGTCCAACATCACTCGGCTGGTAAAAGGCAGACCCAAAATAAGCCGGGTATGGTAGTGCGCACCTGTAGTTCCAACTACTTGGAAGGAAGGATAACCTGAGTCCAGCAGGTCAAAGCTGCAGTGGCTGTGAGCGTGCCACTGCACTCCAGCCTGGGCAACAGAGTGAGACTCCAACTCAAAAAAAAGGCAGACCCAGAAGCCATATTCAGTAAGTGTTCATTCCACTACGTAACACTCTCAACCCATTATAAACTCCTCTTCTATAGTAAAGAACTTTTCTTAAAAATGAGACCCTTTTTCACCTCACAATTCTAGCAGAAGAAACGAGTCTTCAAATGGAAAAAAGGTAAAGGGTATTAACACTACAGCTCACATTGGACTGAGAGCCAGGTTACCCAACTCTAGTGCTTACTTTCTCACCAAAGTTTGGGTGATCCAGAACTAGCTCTTAACTTTTCAGGCACTCAGTGTTTTACCAATAAAATGGAGATAACACCTACCTTGCCTGTCTGGCACACAGAGTTGACAGGAGGGAAAAATATATATGTATACATATTTATGTAAACCTATAAATACATAGGTAATTTTTGTCATTCCTTGCATCTGACAGAATCTATTTTATTTATTTTTATTTATTTATTTTTTAGTTTTATTTTTATTTTTTTTTTTTTTGAGTTGGAGTCTCACTCTGTCGTCCAGGCTGGAGGGCAGTGGCCGCTCCCAGCCACCGCAGCTTCGACCTGCTGGGCTCCGGCGATCCTCCGCCTCAGCCTTCCGAGTAGCTGGAACTATAGGCGCGCACTACCACGCCCGGCTAATTTTTTTGTTTTATTGTAGAGATGAGGGCTCGCCAAGTTGTCCAGGAGGGTCTCGAACCCACGAGCTCAGGCAATCCACTCACCTTGGCCTCCCAAAGTGCAGGGATTACAGGCTGAGCCACCGAGCCCGGCCTAGAATCTATTTTAAAAGTCATTTTTTCATCAAACATTTACTAAACACCTACACTGTGCTGAATGCTATGAGAATTACAGAGACGCCCCAGTCAGGTCTCTGGCCCCTACTTGCTTCCAGCTCTGTTGGGGGATAAGGTGTGTCTTGCAGAAACCCCAGAAAAGTTGGCAAGTGCAAGTGCCCATGAGCACATAGAGGGAACTGTCACATAGGAGAGTCTGAGCTGAGCAGGATTTAAATGGAAAAAGACTTAGGAAGAAGGGCGAGGTCAGACAAAGGGCATCCAGGATGGAGATGGGATAGGACAGCAAAGCCCCAATGCACTTGAGGATTGACAAGCCGGAGCTGGGTTTTAAGTAGAGGAACAGGGTGGGAATCAAACTGAAATCACAACTATAACCCCAATGACCAAGACCGCCATGCCAAGGAATATGAATTTGGATTGGGAGCCTAGAAACCTAAGTTCTAAGTCTAGCCTTACCTTTACCCCATTATGGTCTTGGGAAAATCATTTCCCTTCCTCAACTGTAAATTATGGGGAAATAAATGATTTTTAAAATCACTTTCAACTCAGCTTTCTCGGTTTTATACTTCTTTGTTTCTTTGTAACAGTGAGCTATTAAAGGGTCTTAGAGTGGGGGGCAGACTGGGAAGAGCTGTGCACTAGCTATGAGATGTTCAAGGACGGCAAGTACTTGGCACATTTGTTAGTGCTCAGATGGAAGAGATGAGGAATATAGCTGTGGTGGGGAAGCCAGGGGTAGTTATCATGATGAACGCATCACGTCAACTTGAAGAAGTGGGTTTCAACACTGGGGGTCAGTGTATAATCAGTGCAGTATTATGTGTCGAGGTAAGCTGGGCAGAGGGAAGAGGAAAATCCTTTCTTATGAAACCAACTCAGCTTCCTAACCAAGCCATTTTTGGGCAGGAAACAATTTCCTTGACACCAGGAAGAAAACCCAGCCGCTGCTTTTTCCTACAGCAAGTCCTGAGTTTGCAGCTCAGGGTTTTCCCTGTCTGTGACGTCACAGTTGCTGACATCTGAGCTTCCTGTCCAGTTGCATCACTTTGCAGGAAACACACGGCCTTGGGGCTCTGCTGGAGGAAGAACCTCAGTTCACAGGTAGGCAGGTAAAGGCCGTTGCCACTCCCAGGCCTGCAGCAGTACTGAGAGCTCTGCCCTGCCTGCAACCCTGCTACCTTCGCGAGACAGGCAGGGCGGGATGGGTGGAGCAGCCGACTATCAAAAGCATACATTTTCAGTTCCCTGTCTTCAGAGCTGCCAGCATGAGTGACGTCATTTCCCTTTCTTGCGTGTTTCCATCATGCTCTGTTTAACCAGCCCAACTTGTTTCCATCCTTTCTCCTGAGACTTCCTCTGACATAGCTGGGTCCTCTAACGTTGGCTGGCTCCTCCTGCCCCCTGCAGAGTGGAAGGCCCTGGGAAGATACTGGGAAGATACCGGGAAGTCCCTGGGAAGAACACAAATCCAGAGTCTTGAATTAACAGTTTTCTCACACCTATAGCTTAAAAGTCATTAAGATAATTAAATAAAATACTCTATTTCCTAACTATCTGTTAAAAAAAAGTTTCCTCACCTAGGAGAAATGGATATACTCAAATTTTTCCCTTATTTCACAAACAAATATGGAGAATCCACCACATGTGGGCACTGAACTGAATTGACCCAAGGACTACCAACATAAAAGACATGGTCTCTTGGAACCCCCAGTGGGACCTCACAACATTGTGAAGGGGACAGACTCTCTAATGTAGGGGTTCTTGTCCTGGGAGACGGTAGATGGGGAAAATTACATCTTTTCTTCTCACTAACCTTTAATCAAACTTGAGCATTTTCTTCAATTATGAGGATAGGTATCAAACACCACAATAATACTAGCAGTGCCAATGACCTTGTCACTGATGGAAATCACAAATATTTTTGTATCACATTGTAATGGTTTCAGATACCACAAAATATCACTTACACTCATCACTACTTAGAAATGTCAGTAGTCTACCTGCATAATGAACATTTGTATATCTAACCCTGAATTGTACCCCATATCTTCAAAATAAGAAAAATTTTTAAAAGTTCTTACCTATCAGAGGAAGCCTGTGTTACAATGGGCCCATCATCCAAAATATAATTCTGGCTTTTGGGGGTCCCCTAGTATTTTTATTAAACTGCTATTCTTTAAAAAAAAAAGAAAGAAATGTCAGTAGTGTATAGGCCTACTGCTAGATCACGTTAATTAATGCAATAATAGAGTACAGACATATTACCTATTTTTCATTTCCATATTTTGATAACTATATTCTAATATTACTGTTTTTTAAATAATCCTACTTTATTTTATACATTTAGAAACATTATTCTGAGTAGAGTTCATAGCTTCACCAGCATAGCAAAGGAACCCGTGGCACACAGAATGTTAAGCAGCCTTGCTGTAATGCCCGTGGGCATAGTAATAACCATACACCCACTCCCCCCTAGTTGTGAACAGGGTTTAAGAAGAATTAGGCTGTTTAGGGGATGATAGAAAAGATATTTGTTATCAAGCCATCCTTAGAAAAATTTAGAGTCTGCGTTCATCATAGGCATTTGGGTGAGGGATGGAGAAACCAGGGATAAAAAGGATGTCTGGGAAGGTTTCTTGGAGAAGGCTGGTTTGAGCAAGGCCTTGACAGACTAATAGTTTTGTGAGCTTTGGGAATGGAGAGACTGCTTATTTCTTCCAGCAAGAAAAGCTGGAACAAAACTCCTGAAACCAGAGAGCACTTCTTCCTCCTGTACCTGAGGGATGATGCCTCTGAGAGTATTGGGTAGGGCACAGGAGTAGGTATTGAAGAAATCTGAAAAAGGACCGAATTGCAATGAACTGTGAACATCAACCTGAGGAGCTATACTCTGAGACTTTGTAAGAACCTGTGACTGTTTTCCTTTGGTAACTCACTCAGAATCTAGATCAACATCATACACATCACGGGAGCACAACAGACATGTATTCATGCATTTTCCTAACTTAATTCAAAACTGTTTTTTTGTTTTTGTTTTTATACAGGGTCTTCAGCCTCAAACTCCTGGGCTCAAGCAATCCTCTCACCTCAGCTTCTGGAGTAGCACCACACCTGGCTAATTTTTTTACTTTTAATTTTGTGGGGACGGGGTCTTGCTCTATTGCCCAAGCTGCCAACTCCTGGCCTTCAAAGCACTTTTTGTGTTCACTTGTTCCCTGCAGAGTGAATGAACTCTCCAATATCCGACAACTTACACATGAGATACCATTGCTAGCCACCTGGTGTTCATAACATGACCACCCTGTGGGCTACCTATCAGGACAGTCTCACTCTGCCTCAGGGGTTTCTCATCTAGAGTTGCACTTGCTCTTCTTGGGCTAGGTGTGGGGATGTTTTGAAGACATTGAGGAGGGAAGGAAAAAGAGGTGAAATCAGTACTTCTTGAGCTCTTTTCTCACTCATAGGGATGCTGGCCTGAAACAACCTGTGATCCCCTACCGGAGTGGGACGCTGCTGCGGGCCTTGTGGGAGAAGACAACGCCCCCTAGCGTATACACGTGGGACTGCATTACTTCCCTATGAGTTGGCTCAGGTTAGCAAGATGCCCCAGAGCCCTGGCCACCCCAGAAGTTGGGAGGGAGGATCTGATCGTCAGGCTCCAAAATGTGGAGTTAAGGACTCTAAGACAACAATTAGGGGCAAAATCAAAACCCAAGCCAAGCAAGCCAGACAGAAAGCTGACTCCTTACTGTGAGTTAGAAACCAAGGACATCGAACAACAGACACAGGATCCAAGTGGGGGATAAGGGGGAGCCTGAGAGATTCCCCAAGCCAAAGCCAAAGCCACAGGCATCCTCCAAAGGCACTGCCTACACAAGAGGGATTGCCTCCATGTCATGCATGGATGTATTATGAACGTTTATTTACTGAGTGCAGTCATTCACAAAGGAGCTGTGCCATCAGGACCTCAGATTCTGGAGAGAGGAAGTGGATATTGAGCTATCGCTGATATGTCAAGAACTGGAAAACCACTCTGGGTCCCAAGAAACACAAATGGGAGTAGAGGTGGAGAGGAAGGAGGAGAAGGAAGACTGCTTTCTGCCCTGAGGATGGGGCGGTGGTCCTTGGAAAGTTAATCCTATACTGGGAATAGTAGAGATAAGATGTACCAGATGGTGGCCTCAGGCTCTTTGCTTGTCTGTTGTGCACCAAGCACTGCACATTTCATAAAATATTAATTCCTTTCATCTTTATACAACCCTATGAGGTGGGTGCGATTATTCTTTTCATTTTCCAAATAAGGAACCGGAGACATAAAGTTTTCTTAGAGTATCTAGGGAAGTGACCCCGCAGAGACATCCAGACCTGGGTGTGCTAGGTCAAACTTATCTCCCTGTTTGAAAGCTGGATTCTGAGCCCTCTCTCAGATGCTGTAATGGCCTATCCAGGGGACCTGGTACCTGGATTCAGTATTTACAGCCCTCAAATCTTCAATGAAGGTGGTTTTATGGTGGAGGTCTGAGAGTGGGCTGAGTGTCTTTCAGTAACAGAATGTGAAGAATAGGCTATTTCTAGAATGCTCTAGAGAATGCTTTATCTATAGAATGCCTTGCTTCACTTGCTAGTTTAAAAATATATATATGTGGTTGGGCACATTGGCTTATGCCTGTAATCCTAGCACTTTGGGAGACCAAGACAGGAGGATTATTTGAGCCCAGGAGTTCAAGACCAGGAGTTAGAGACCTTGTCTCTAAAAGTTGTTATGAGCCCCTTGCTTTTTCTTTTCTTTTTTTTTTTTTTTTTTTAGTCAAATCACACTCTGTTGCCCAGTCTGGAGTGCAATGGCACAATCATGGTTCTCTGCAATCTCCTGGACTCAGGTAATCCTTCTGCTTCAGCCTCCCAAGTGCTGGGACTACAAGCATGCACCACTACACCCAGCTATTTATTTATTTTTTGTGAAGACAAGATCTTGCTATGTGGCCCGGACTGGTCACGAATTCCTGGGCTCAAGCAATTCTCTCGTCTCAACCTCCCAAAATGCTGGGATTACAGGCATGAGCCACCATGTCCAACCACATAGCAACATTTTAAGAATGCATCCTTCCCCCAGCTCCTTACCCAGAGGTGATATGCTGACCCCTGCTGCAAACCTACCTCCAGGAATGATAGGTATGCTCTGCCACCCACCATCAGGCACTGCTCATGACTACATGGGGGAAGTAAGTAAGCAAATAAGTAAGCAAGCAAGTAAGTAAGCAAGTAAGCAATATATGCCAGGGGTTGTTCTAGCCATGACAGTCAATGCTGAATGAAGCAAGACTCTGGATAGAGTAGAGGGAAGAGCCTTACGCTGATGAGTGCTGTGACAGGGGAAGGACAGAGCACTATGTCAGGCTGCAGGAGGGGCACCTGAGTTGCAGGGAAAATCAGGAAGACTATATAATGCCTGGCTGGCCACACAGAAATTGCAAGCGCCATTACAGGGACTTGGCAGAGAGCCACCTGCAGATGCAGACCTAGAAGAAGGCACAGCTGGCCATAGCCTCTTGCCATGCCTCACTTGCTAGGTTAAAAAAAAAAAACGGTTTAGAGCAAAGTTTTCCTAAAACAACAGTAAGCTTAGAAAAGTTGAGAATTATTCGATTGTAACATCATCATTTTTAATGAGTACCTACTACATGCCAGGCACTGAATCAATGGAATCCGGTCCTCAGAACAATTCCATGAGGCAATCATCTCCCACATTGTACAGATGAGGAAACTGAGGCTCAGAACTAGTAAGTTGAGGTCACACAGTAAATGGCAGGGCTAAGATTTCACACAAACATTTATCCTCTTACCCACTTAGCCAAACTTCTAGGAAAGTCCTTGATTTTATTTTATTTTTTGAGTTGGGGCACTCTGTCACCCAGACTGGAGTGCAATGGCCGCTCCCGGCCACCGCAGCCTCGACCTGCTGGGATCCGGCGATCCTTCCACCTCAGCCTTCCAAGTAGCCGGAATTACAGGCATGCGCTACCACACCCGGCTGATTTTTTGATTTATTATAGAGATGAGGTCTCGCTGCCAAGGCGGGTCTCGAACCTACGGGCTCAGGCAATTCACTCACCTCAGCCTCCCAAAGGCGCGGGATTACAGGCTGAGCCACCAAGCCCGGCAAGTCCTTGATTTTAAAAGGCAGAAGCCCTGAGCATATGAGGCTGTCAGCGATTTGCTCTGGAAGATGGAGGGAGGATAGAGCGTCCCCAGGAGGAGGCCAGATCTCAGCTGGCCAGGAACTTTGCGTGACACTCTCGGAAGTTGGCCTCTGCTCCTTTGTTCTGTGTTGGCTCATTAATTGGTATGTAACTTCAGTGGCTTGTTGCTGGTAAGTCCAGGCCCCGTTTAGTGCATCTGGGTTTAGTTATCTGCATTGAATGTGGTAACCTGGGCCCTAGGTTGTAGAGCCTTAACCAGGATAAAGTGAATTGTCCCAGAACAAGGGGAGTGGGCTCCGGAGCTAGGAAGATGGGCCTGGATTCACTTTCTAGATCTGCAATCCCTTAACTGTGTGGCCCTCAGGCAAGTGCCCCCACCTCTCTGAGCCTCAGATGCCTTCGCTGGCCACATGGGAGAAAGAACTTCAACCTCCGTGGCCACTGTTGTTGTCAAAGACTTGAATGAAATCCTCTATGTAAAGTGCCTGTTGTGGCCCTGGTGTGTGATATGGGTTCCATCCCCTTCATCTTAGCAGTGAAAGGTGAGACCTGATTTTTCAGGGTGCCTGCTAGGGGCCCATAGAGAACTCAGAAGGTATGGTTTGAACTCTCCCATATTTGGTTTCTTAACAGGCATTTCTTAAATACCATCTCTGTGAAGAAAAAACCCCACACAACCCTGTGCCAGACCCACTATGGACCAAAAAAGAGCTAGGACACATTTTTCAAGTCTGAAAAGAGAGAAAGGACAGGTAGACTAGTAGAGGATGCAGACGAGAGACACAGGAGAGCATGGGGTAACATGCCTTCAAGTTCAGTGTTTCTTCCCCCTCCTCCTACTTCATCTCCTCCTCCTCCTCTCCTACTTGTACTTCTGCCAGCAGTGATAACAGCGATATTTCTTTCATGCTGGTACCAGTCATTATGCCAACTAAGCTCCTTCTCTTGGGCTTCCCATCAGGCAAGCAAGATGTATAGGCTAATTGCCAGCATGATTGAGGGCCCTGGCTTTGGAACAGGACACCCTGAGTTCGAATCCCAATTCCACAACTAGCTGCATGCCCTTAGGTATATTGTTGAACCTCACTAAGCTTCAGACTTCTTCATCTATATAATTGTGTTTGTCAGTAATCTACCTTAGAGGATTATCGTAAGGAGCAAAGGAGAAACCAAAGCTCCCACCTCAGGGCTTAAGACATAATGCATGTTCAACATGTGTACATTGTTGTTGTCATTGTAATTTATTCTGGAACAAGCCTGCTTGGATTGGAAGCCTGGTTCTTCTACTTACAGGCTGTGTGACCTTGGGTAAGTTACCTAACTTCGCTGTGCCTAGTTTCCTCCTTAAGATTTAATTATCTGTACCACTAACATTCAATGAGGTATGAATGTTACCTCATCAATGAGATGTTTCATGTGCAAAACTTTTATAGGGTTGCTGTAAGAATTAAATATATGTATTCTTATTACACTATATTGCATTAAGTATATTTCTCAGACTGTTGCCTGGCATATAGACAGTACTGCATAAATGTTTACTATTATTATAGTTTTAGTTCATCCAGATCATCTTTTTTTTTTTTTTGAGTTGGAGTCTCACTCTGTCGCCCAGACTGGAGTGCAGTGGCTGCTCCCTGCCACCGCAGCCTCGACCTGCTGGGCTCCGGCGATCCTTCCGCCTCAGCCTTCCGAGTAGCCGGAATTACAGGCATGCGCTACCACGCCCGGCTGATTTTTAGATTTATTGTACAGATGAAGTCTCGCTGCCCAGGCGGGTCTCGAACCCCCCCCCGGCTCAGGTAATCCACTCACTTCAGCCTCCCAAAGGCACGGGATTACAGGCTGAGCCACCGAGCCCGGCCAGATCATCTTTTTAAGAAATGTGAATTCAATATCTACTAAGTGCCCGGCGGTGAACAAACCAAACTATCTCCATACACTTAGACCTTATGTTTGAGTAGGGACACAGCTAATAAACAAATAGGAAGGCCAAGCACTAGTGGTTCACTCCTGTAATCCCAGCAATTTGGGAGACAGAGGTGAGAGGATTGCCTGAGTCCAGGGGTTCAAGACCTGCCTGGGCAACTTGGTGAGAATTATCTGTACAATAAATCAAAGCAGTTAGCCGAGCATGGTGGCACACGCCTGTAGTTCCAGTTACTTGGAAGGCTGATGCAGAAGGAGGTCCTGAGCCCAGCAGGCAGAGACTCCAATGACTGTGAGCATGCCGCTGCAGTCCAGCTTGGACACAGAATGGGACTCTGTCTCAAAACAAACAAAAAACAAACAAACAACAATAACAACAAACAAATAGGAAAACAGAAAAGGGATATAAAAAGGTGTGCAGAAGGTGGAAACAAGGGATTGATGTTCAAATAGGATCCCTCTGGAGTGAAAGCCTGAAGGAGGTGGAGGTGTGAACCCTGCAAGTGCCTAGGGGAAGCATACCCCAGGGCAGTCGTGAAAGACCAGAAATGCTGTAACTGCTGTCATGCAGCCTGCTCAGGAGGGATTCCCAGACAAGGTCACCTTGGAAATGTTGGGTCCTCCACAAACAACCCTACTCCCTCTTCATAGCTTATTCATCATGTTAGATCATAGCATGTGGAGGGGTTTGGTTTTTTTTAACTGTACCTCAGTTTATGAGTGTGTATTGTGCAAAGTGCAAAGGTCCCAAGGTGAGAACATGCTAGTTGTGTTTGAGTAGACCAATATGGCTGGGTCAGGGTGAGTCTGAACAATACTGAACAAGAAACAGGGACACAATAAGAGGACACAGAGCTGGGAAGGGGGGTGGTATGCAGATATTAGGATTTCTGAGGCTGTGGTAGGGACTCTGGCTTTTATCACATGGAGCAGATAGGACAGAGGGGTCAGTATCCACATTACCAACAATTAGTGCAGTGACCGGGCCCTGGGCAGTTCATGGCAGGAGAAACCTTAGAACCAGAATGTGTCCCTCCAACTTCCACTTCTTTTGGCAATCTTTTAAAGTTATTTTATTTTATTTTTGTAGTGACAAAGTCTTGCTGTGTTGCCCAAGCTAGTCTCAGACTCCTGGATTTAAGTGATTCTCCCACTGGCAATCTTTACCCAACACCCTGCTGTCTCCCATTCACTGAGGTTAGCAGGGAGGCCCTTTACCTCACTGGATGCTCACAGTGACACTTTGAGATAAATATTAAAATATCCATGTTACAGAAGAGGACACTGAGCCTTAGAGACAGAGAAGCACTTTGTTCAAAGTCACATAGGATTGGAACCAGGTCTGTCTGACTTCAGAGGTCTTGCTCTTTCCACTAAAGTGTGGACTGTAAAATATCATTCTCAGGTAGGAATTTTTAAAAGTTGCTTCAAGTACTTACCTCAATACCTGGCATGTGGCAGGTGCTCAATAAATGTCTGTTGTTATTGTCATTATTAAAGATATGTGTTTGTGCTCTGAATCATCTGTGAAGCATCCACATAGAAGTTGGTGCTGGCCTCTGTCCACTGTAGACTGGCCCTGGCCCCTCTACCCAGGGTACCCCACATCTATGGGCCATACTTGTCCAGTTTTTTCACCATGACAACCATCCCTCTGTCAGAAACACTCTCTCCCCATCCCAATGCATATACCATGGAGGATGGATTAGGACCCAGGAAGACATAACTAGGTTGAAAACAGTGAGAAAGAAATAACTGAAGGAGGCCAATACAGAGAAAAATCAGAGAGACTGAGAGAAAGAGATCAGAAATGGAGTAATGTCAAGAAAGCATGTGTCAGAGGCCTTCTATTCTGTCTTCTGTATTTTCATGCAGAGAAAGGGTGTTTGTGGGAGAAATTAGAGATGCAGACTGAACCCTTTTCCTCACTAACTTGCTTTTGGGACAATGGGTATATTCTTATCCATCTCCAAGCCTCAGCTTCCCCATCTATTATGTTCTTTAAGACCCTTTGCATATCTAATTGTCTCCATTTTTGATTCCTTAACTGAATCTTCCTGAATCAGAAACACTTCCACTCATAGGCATAGTGTTTAATTGAAAAAAATTAGTCCGTACAATGTGTACTACAGGATATCACTCAGCTCACATCACAGACATGGGATAAACGAGTTCACAATAAATTAGGGGGGAGCCAACCCTTTCCTTCCCAGATGGCCCACAGGATCTTTTAGCAGACACATTTTATTATAAATACCACAGTAGACTATTTGGCTATTTGGGATCAGACAGCCTGAGACCAGCCAGTGAGACTTACAGCTGCAGGCTGAGATCTGCTCAAACCCACATTCCCCCTAGGCCCAGAAGAGAAAATTCCAAATAAGCAGGGAGGTTTCTCATGTGGATAAACACGGGAGACTTCCTCATCTCTCTCTCCTTCAGAGTGGGCTGTCTCCCACCGTAAACCTCACAGGGAGGTTCATTCCTGGATGATTAGACAGGTTCCTTGTTATCAAGCAGCAGAAGTTTCTTGATGATTCTTGTCAATCCAGGCTAGAAAGACGTCAAGCTCTCCCAGGGACTTCACAGCCGCAGAGCGGACCTCCAGCTGAAACAAGTGGAATCTTCTTAAGAACCTACCTTTCTAGACTGTCTGATCACTTTCCCCATAATCTGGTCTCCACAAGGTTTTCTCTTAGTCATCAAATATATTTCCATAGCAGACGGACTCAAAATTATTTTCTTAACAGGCAACTAAATTTTTTTCCCACAAACAAGACATTAAATCATGTCAGCTCCTTATAAACAAAATAAAAAAAATTCTTCATTCTTTTCTCTTTGTTTTCCCTGTTTTTCACAGGAAAAGTATGGCTATTGGCCAGTTCTTTTCCTTATTTTCTTTTCCACATCGGCTTGCTGTAGTTCTTCTATTTTCTCAGAACATCCTAATCCCTGTGCTGCTGTAAAGTGGGCAGGGAGAATGTGTTGTCCCCATTTGACATATTAAGGCACCGAAGCCCCTGAGGATGCATCCTACCCAATGCCACAAAACTGGTTAGTAACAGAGCTGGAACTAGTACCCAAATCTCCTGACTTATTCTACCTCCTTCCACAGCAGCCTTCCTCCACAGGTGGTAAGATCTAAAAGCACATTGTGCAGAGCTAGTCAGTGTGGGATCGAATACTACTTCCACCACGCAGCTGCATCGTGGTCTTAGTTATGTTACTTAACCTGTGTGTGCCGCAGTATCTAAAGCAATAATGCCTCCTAGCATTATTGTGAAAGATAAAAGTGTCAATATTTGTAATGTGCCTACAACAATACCAGGCTCATGGTAAGAACCATATAACTCTTAGTTAGCTATTTCTATAATAGTACCCTATCCAGCCTCTCCCCAGTGAAGCAGAGTTTTGAACAGACCCTCCTGCCATTCCCACCTCATCTCTCAAGTGTGGGCATCATTTGAGAGTGTGATTTAATTGCAGACACTCAGGCTTTACCCCAGCCCTACTGAAGCAGAATCTGTAACTAGCTCTTCTAATGATGCCCATGAGAAGCACCTCCTCTCCATTCACATCCACAGGAGGTAAGCATTCTACATGGACATCGACATGAGAAGCACCCTGTCTTCATCACCACACAGAATGCTGTTGGCAGGTACTGACCTCAATGACACCATACAGGGAATGCTTCATGCATGACAGATCACAGTTCACGGTGGATCTTTGCTCCTGCTGTGCCATCCCTATCTTAAGCAATGTGTGCTTCCCCCAGATTTTAATACAGATCAGGCCTGATAGGTGAGGAAATAAAACATAGTGGAGGGATGATGGGGGAGGAGAGTCCAGGGAATTAGCAAGTGTTATAAGACCAACACGTGCAGGCACACAGAATCAGGAAGGCCTGCAATGACTACTTGTGGAGTGAGTGAATGAATTTGGGTGGAGAGGTGGCTGAAGGGTTGGCACTCTCCCTATTAAGCTCTTACCTCTCTCTTTCCATCTTCCCTGTCCTCTGCCTAGACCTTACCTGATCATAGTTGTCGTGGATGACTGTGGTTACATTGATGGCTTCCTGCCTGCAGTGACACCGCCTCTGCTCCTGCTGTGATAAAATAGAGGTAGCTCCTGTCAGAGGATTTCCATTCTGGCACACTATCACTGCCACCTCCCCACATAAGAAGTGATGTTTCTCTTCCCTCCCATGGTGAGAGTCAGGTTAGTAAACTCAAGTGAGAGCAGCCAGGGGAGAACAGGGACTGTTTGTAGAGTCACCCTGTGTTTGATTACAGCTTTTGCTTTTTCTGGATTTATAGCCCACTAGATTTTCAGCCTCAAGAGAGAAGGTCCCTGGCTATATTGTCCCCACCCTATGAATGCAACATCCCAGAAGGTAGGTATTCAATAAACATTTGTTGTGTTGGGTTAACTAATTAATTGGTTAAATGAATCTGTTTGAGCTCTTTATAGTATTAATGTAAGTAGGGCAGGGTCTTTAACCCTTCTAACACTTTTAGAATCTGAGGCACAGAAGAGTGAGGTCTCTTGCCACAGTCACGTTGGAAGTCATTAGCAGGAACTAGAACCCAGGTTTTCTCCTGGTCTAAGTTTGTGTTGATTGTGTTTCTGATGTTTGGTTTTTAATAGATCACAGTGAATTTATAAGTGACCCTTAGGGATAGGCTGAGGAACTACTCAAAAGTTAACTGATATAGAAACCCTGAAAGGCCAGAAACAAAGAAACTAGGGGTATGCTTATGGTAAGACTAGAGTCCTTGGCATGCCTCTCTCACTTAAAGAATACATTGATATAAACTGATCGCTCCAGGAGGATTATCCATGGAGAGACCAGTCTGACAAGTGACCAGCAGGCAGGAAGCCCTGGGGAAGCTGGGACCACTAGGAGGGGTTGTCAACAATTCTCCCCCATGGACATGAATGACAGGGCTGGGAATTTCCTTTGACTCCAGGGACCCTTTCAGAAGGCCGACTGGGACAGGCACTTCCTAGGCTCTCCCTGTAGCAGACTGGGAATCCTGACACAGTGACTCACACATTGCTGCAGAGTTTTCTGCATGTAGAGGAAAGAATTGGCAATGCTGCTGATTTTTCTCAAGATTTGGGGGTTTGGCTCTTGATGATCCTTGAACACCCGGTCCATGTAGAATGTCAAGAGGTTCTTGGTCACACAGCACACGTCTAAAGGCTACAGACACAAATTAGAGAAACTCCTGTTGGCCCTCTTCTCTCATTATCTTAGAGACAAAGCAGTCCATCTGAGTAGGGGCTGCAAGAAGTAAGAGAATTGAAAATGATTTTTAAAAATTCATAATGGTCTCAGAGTATTTGGCCCTTCTTACTCACATCAAAGCTACTTATGATGAAGATGGTCAGGAAAGATTCCAGCTATCCTCTCTTTTTGTATGACCAGGAGACACATTACAAAGGATGGGGCCCAGCATCGAATCATAGACTAGATTCCCTCTACAACAAGCCTAAGGTATCATCACTGACGTCTGCCTAAATCTTCCCAGGAATCAAGTGCCTCCTTTTTAAAAGGACTGATAGCTAAGCAGCCTTCTGGAAAAATACTTCCTTAAATGGCAGAGGCTGAAGCTGGTCTCTGTATAATATCTCCCATCCAGCCACATGCAAGTGCTATCGCATGCTGGGCATTATGCTAGGCATCCCTTCCTCCAACTATAATGATGTGTTCATGTTGGTCATTCTACCCTGGGCTGCACTGTTTGGCTCTCCTCCAGTCTGAGATTTGCAAGAAAGGAAACTGATAGCTGCGAAAATGGGCACATCTGGGTAGGTCCACAGATCTGCAGAGTACAGATGTCTTTAAGAAGAATGCCTAACTTCCCAGGCACAACCCAGAGAAGTGGCTAGACAGTTTCCTTCTAGCAGTTTGCACCCTACCAGGCAGTGAATTACTCTGCAGAAGATTAATCTCTCAGGGCAAGTATGGGGGGGTTTACAACAGGACAGTACATCCATCTTCATTAGCATTGAAGGAGTGAAGCCTCCTTGGCCCCAGTAGCAGCTTTTCCTAGATGGCAAATTCTACTTGCTGCACAGAAGCCCTTTTCTTTGTTCACTCATGTTGGTTCCCTTAACCAGAGGAACAAAAAGTTACACACCTCTGTGTTATCAAAGATTGTGGCACTAGAAAAAGACATATAGTAGAAAAAAGGAAGGAGGGAAGAAAGATGAAGGGAGGAAGGAAGGAAGGACAGACTGGCAAAAGAAAGGGAGGAAGGAAGGAGGAAAGGAGACAGAAAGGGAAGAAGAAAGCAAATATGATATGATAAAGACCTGAGTCCTTATTGACTCCATTTCTTATTCTACAACACTACTTCTCCACCTTGAGAGGAGAAAGAATCTGGAGATGGGGGCATAAATTTGGGGGTCTATTCCTGGCTCAGTTACTAACAAGTCATTCTTCATTCAAGGTTCCAATGTTCTCATTTGAAAATTATGATTTGGGAATAGATTTTTCTGGGGGCGTCCTTTGTAGCTGTGATGTTTTATGAGTCTGTAATACAGTCATCTGGAATATTATTTAGTATGTGCCTGCATCTATTCACCTCGAATAAATCACAGCCTAGAAAAATTATGCAGTTGTGTGTCTCTCTCACTTGTGTTGAGAAACCTGAGGAAAAAGCAACTCATTACAGATATACCTTACACTCAGTAACATAAATTCCTGAAAAAACTGGATCTTTCTAGAGTGCTTCTAAGGACTGGAGGAGCTCACTTTTAAAAACATCGCTCACGGCCCCTTTTGTAAAGTGAACGATCACCCAGCAAGCCAGCTGTTGTATAGCACACACACATCACTTCCTGTCTGGACAGCTGGACTGACCTTCTCCCTGGCTTTCCTACCTCACATTGTCTGTTGTAAGGACATCACCAGACTGTCTTTCTAAAACAATGTACAGCCATATAACTTGGGGCTCAAAAACCTTCAGTGACTCTATTCCTCTATTATAAGACCGGGACTCAGCCTGACCCCAGGAGTCTTTGTGAAATGTCCCCAAGGTACTTCTCCACCTCACCCTCCACCACTCTCCCACCCTTCATATCACAAACCTGGTTGCTTCACTGTCCTACCTTCAGTGATCCTATACCCATTCTCGTGTGTCCCTCAAAACCCTCACTTCCTTTTACCCACTAATCAACAACCTCCTTGGCATTTAAGTCACTGTTTTCTCAGCTCCCACATGGGACCTTCCAAAATCACCCCCAAGCACAGAAATCCTGTCCCCTCTGAGCACCTAGCACTCCCAAACACTCTCCAGGAAGTACACTTCTTTCATCCAGAGGTTCCAAAGTTCCTGGGACACTAGAGTGCCCACAACGTCAGCCAGCAAACGAGAAGTTCAGTACATTTAGAGTACACTGGAGATTAGAAAAGAGAAAGGGGATGGAGTAGAGATTTCTTTCTCAACCCAGGGCCGCTTTGCAGTAAAGATAAAGATATAGGAAAGAGCAGACACAAGCCAGTACCTTAATGCTCTGCAGGGTCTCCGATTTGGACAGGATAGTGACATTTTGGAAGGTGTCCTTAGCTTGCTATGGAGGGAAGCATAAGAATAGACAAGCCATGAACATTCTGTGTTCTCATGAGATACAAAAGATAACTAGAAGGAACTCGCTTTTCAAGCTAAAACGTAAGAGGGGCACGCCCCTTTGCCCATGCCTTCACCCCAACCCCTACTCACAACAGCTCTTTTGATTCCTTGGAAACTCTGTTCTATATGGTGCATGTCCATGGAAATCAGACATCTCCTGAGACCACGGGTGTGCACTGAGCACAAGATGAGCACTGTGCCCAGTAGCCAGAGGGAAACACGCTGCACCTTCATGTCCTGCAGAAAGGAGCAGAGGTCCACTGTCGGGTCAAGAGTGCAGGGCAATGAAAGAAAAGAGCCCTGATTAACACATGCCCTCCCTCTTTGAAACTCACAGGACTGGCCAGGTGGCATCCAAAGGAACAAGATTCAATATCTCAGCTCTGTGGAGTTTCAGGGCCATGTGTCTCCTCCTCTGGTTTTCTTGAATCAATTGCATGTGAGTCCTCCTGTGCCCTCACATACCCCCACCTCCACCCCCAGAAAGGGCAATACAGTACTCTGTCAAGTCCCGGGAAACATATCTGTGTGTATTTCACTCGCCTATGACTCAACACGGCTCCCTTTGTCAACAGCAATGAAAAGCATCATTTTTAATAAATTAAATAGGAAAAACAAGATTGGCAATATGCCCTAGGAATTAGGCAACAGATCTGTAAAACCATAAAAGCACATTTGGTTTTTGATGTTTGCCCCCAAAATAGAAGAACCCCTTTTATTATAAACCTCCAATGTGTGTCTGCTTAAAATCATCTATTTGAAGTCAACTATGCAGATTTTGCCTTCTGGAGAAGATGGGAAAGGGAGGCGCAAAGCATATCCTAATAACTAATTAGCCACAGGGGGGAGAAAAGAGACAGCATCAACTGTAGAGGCCAAGTTGGTGGCTTCCCGAGCCAGGGATGTGAAGGGTATGTCTGCAGCTAGCTGGTTCCCAGGCAGGGCCAGCCCGAGATGCTTGCAGCCTCTTCTCATGCTCTCCCCCTTCTTGCCTCTGCCTTTCCCTCTGCCTCTTCACTTAGCCCCTGTACACCGTGCCATATGATGAACACGGAGACAAGTGCATTAGATATCATGGTACAGCTTGCTGAGTTATCTCTCTCTGCTTTTCCTTCCCCCCACACTTGCCCAAGTGTCACAAGCAGAGCTCAGCCTTTGTGGTAAGTCTTATGACAACATATGTGAATAGAGCAGCCCTCTGCCCTGCAGTCCCCATCGTGCCCATTTCCGACTGTGTGTGCTGTGGAGGAGAAAAGGCCACCAAACGTTGAGAGCCAGCAGAGGGGGCTGCCAAGGGCCCTCTCCAGCCACTCACTATCGTATGGTCTCTGTAAATATATATTATACATATTTATATAGTTACATTTTTTGTAGAGACAGGGTCTTTGCTTCTCAGGGTGGCATAGAACTCCTGGCCTCAAGGGATCCTCCTACCTCAGCCTCCTAAAGTGCTGAGATTATAGGCATGAGCCACCATGCCTGACCTGCTGTAACTATAAAGAACACACGTGTGTGGATGAGTCATAACTTCCCCACTCCTCAGCCCCATTCCCAACACCTCCCTCAGGATTCCCAGCTCCTTCTCTGGAAAGCCAAGAAATAGCAAATCCTGTTAAGAAACCCATTTTGGCCTTGTCTCTCCTCAGCTTGACATCATTCCTGGTTAATGAACAGGTGTATACTGAGATCTCACCCTGCAGCAGGCATTATGTTAAAGGACTCAACTTCTCTTTTTTCAACCTCTTCCTTTCTGATAAAACAAAGAAGTAGACTCCATTACCAGGGAAATTTATGAATCTCCCCCTCGCCGTCTACCCCAGTGCTCTGTCCCCTCAGAAGACTATAGGGGTGCTTCTAAAAAGTCAAGTGACTAGGAAAAGAGTACAGTTTTTCTTCTGACAAGAGAACTCTCAGAAGCAGCGGGACGTTGCCTGCTCACCTTATGCCAGGAGCCTCACGCATGTTTTGGAGCAGAAAGATACCTCCCTTAGATTGGTGGGTGATTCCAGACATCTTGGCCAATTCAGATATTAGTAGTAGGCAACATTTATCATAAATGCATGTGAGTTGGGCACTCTGACAAGCATGTCACATATTTTTCTTATCTAATGCTCACAATCACTCAATGAGGTGGGTTCTCTTTCTATCCCTATTTTACCAAGGAGGGAACTGAGACTTAAAGGAGTAAAGTAATCTGTCCAAACTGGGACTGGAGAGGAAGCAGGCTTACCCCTGAGCCCTACTCTCTACCACTACACCATCCCACTTACAGTGCTGTTTCCCTCTAACACCTCAGCAGGAGACCCCAGGAGTTCCCCCCTTACACCAGATAGAAACCCATTTATGATCAGTGATGTTCCTTACATTTAAAAAGATTTTTAATACTGCAAAGGATTAAGAAACAACAATGTGTTACAAAGTGCCCAGCACAGTTCCTGGAACAAAAAAGCAGGAGTAAAGACATTAGACTAGATTCCTTCCCCTCCCCCTTTCTCCCTCCCTCCCTCCCTTCCTCCCTTCCTGCCTTCCTGCCTGCCTTCCTTCCCACTCTCCATCTCTTCTCTTTGAAGGTAAGGTACTCAACATTCACCCCCAATATGGAGTACCCCTCCTTATTCTACCCTGCTCCTGGGGCGTCAGAGCCATAGTCATAGTCTTATGACAACACATGTGAATAGAGCAGCCCTCTGCCCTGCAGCCCCCGTGGTGTCCATTCCCAGTTGCGTGTGCTGGGTAAGTGGACTGGGTTGGGGTAAGGATGAGGGCTGGGATGGTGGTAAGTATGAGCCTCTGAGGAAGGACGACGCAAGCCTCACCTCTCAAGGGTGCTCTCCAGCTGCTCCTCGTGTCTCCTCTCGGTACTCTTTACCATTTGGAAAGGGCTGGTCATTTTTATGGAGGTGGAAGGGGGAAATGCTGTCAAGATTCACTGGGTGGGTCCACCTTTGGGAGATTGTTTTTCCCATTGTTTTCTTAACATCTTATTTCCTTAATTGTTTTCTTTTTTCTTTGAGATATAGCTGATTAATCATTATTACGAAATGCCTCTGTCTTCTGGGTCTGGACATGCAGCTTCTAGGAAAAATAAGCTCCCCATCTCTATGCAAATAAGAATTTCTTGCAAGTCTGTGTCCATCCAGAAAAATCCAAGTTAGGTCACTTTCCTGAGAGCTGTGGCATGCTACCAACTGTACCCTACAGGCAAACTCAGGAAAGCACTCAGGGTCGACCACACCCTGCAGCAGCCAGCTCTGTGAGGCTCTGCAGGTGCCTCTGGCTCCAGCACAACCCAGCTTCCTGCCTCAGATAGCTACTGAATACCTGCCATGGACCAGGCACTAGCTAAGTGCTTCACCTGCATTATTTAATTTAACTTCTTAAGGAATATTTTTTTCCCTTCATGAATGCAGGAATTTCTTTGTACAGCATCTCTGTCCACTTCATCTTGTCCCCTAGAAGGTCCTTTCATTCTTGATAATTGCAGAGGAAAAAAATGAGACTGGAAAGCAGAGAGGCTTTAAGAGGAGCCAGGGGACAGTAGTGGGACTGCCAGAGGTTGGGGTGCGGATTGGCTGTAGAGGAATCTGCCAGGGGTTGGGGGGCACACTTCATCAACAAGGGTACCTGCATAATGAACATTTGTATACCTAACCATGAATTGTACCCCACATCTTTAAAATTAAAAATTTAAAAAAAAAAAAAGAGTAGCCAGTGGCAGAGGCAGGAACAGGACCTGGAATTCTTACTCTAGGACTAGAAAATCTTCTACCTAAATTGCATTTTTAGTTAAACTCTCTACCATGAAATTCTCTAAGAATCAAGGTCTGGGGCAATGAAAAGATAGGATATAAAGGGTTTTCTCCCTGTTAAATAAAATTTCTAGGAGACCATCGGTTTAGACTGAACTCCTGCACTGGGCCCAACAGACCAAACCAGAATGGGATTACTCAAGCTGAAGTTCCACACCACCAACCTGAAACTAAGTTGTTTATCTGCCCTTCCAAGAAATCAGAAGAAAGGTAATAGCCAAATCCTCAGACAAACCCGTTTTAGCCAGCATGATAAGGAAGTCTCCTCTGCTTGAACCTTTGCAAGGAAAGTGACTTTGAAATGACCCATTTGCTTTCTGTTCTCTGTTTCTACTTTCTTCAGCCTTTTTATGCCTATAAAGTCACCCTCCTCAGCTCATGGGAATACTAATTCTATTTTTATAGAATGAGATGTTGCCCAACCCTAGAATCGCAAATGAAAGCCAATTAAGACATTTAAATGTGTTGTGATTTTGTCTTTTGACATTCTCAAACCCTGACTCCGGGAATAAATGGATCCTGTTTTCACCAAATGAAAAACATGAAGTGCAATTATAAGGGACCACATCGTGCTGGTACAAATCCTGTTTCTGCAGCCAGACTAGGGGGACATAGAGAGGGACAGGGCTTTGGCAGGCAAAGAGCAGTGATAGAGAGGACTGGGGCCTTTTTTGGGATGAGTGCAAGGGAAAGAAACCCCAGGGGCTGGAGGTCTTGTTGTCCAGCATTTTGGACACAAAGAAGTAATCTGGGTTAAGGGAAGTGGTAGACTATAGCAATTCCCAATGTATTTCTGGATTTAAGCCCTGACTCTCTTCTCTTTGAGGCACTGGACAAGCTACTTAAGATCTTTCTGAGCCTGATGCGGTGGTTCACATTTGTAATTCCAGCACTTTGGGAGGCAGAGGCGAGAGGATTACCTGAGCTCACGGGTTTGAGACCAGCCTGAGCAACATGGTGAGACCTCATCTCTACAATAAATTTAAAAAATTAGCTGGGCATGGTGGCGCATGTATGGAATTCCAGCTACTTGGAAGGTTGAGGCGAAAGAATCACCTGAGCCAAGTAGGTCAAGACTACGGTGGCCGTGAGCATGCCACTGCACTCCATGCCACTGGAGTGAGACTCCAACTCAAAAAAAAAGATCTTTCTGAACCTCCATAAAATAGGTTAAATAAACAGTGCTGATTTGAATGAGTTAATGAACCTGTATCACAGTAAGTACCCCTTAATGAATATTACTTATTTCAGTGCTGTGTGCCAGGTACCTGGAAAAGAAGAGGACACCTTTGTTGGGAGCTAATGGGTATCTCTCTGGGCAGAGAGAAGGAACTTCTAGAGAGGAGGGACAGAGCTGCTCTTGATTTGGGGGATCTCCCCCACCTCCATCCCTGTTTCCCCAGAGCAGTGGGATGTGGGGGTGAGTGCTGTATCCCCAGCACAGCCTGAGCTGTCTGGCTCAGGGCCCAGCCTCACATGTGACAGATTGCAACACTGTCCACGCTGAGTCTCACCCCACATTCACCCCCTGGTGCGCAGACTGTATGTTCTGACCCAGCTCTCATTTCAGGGCTAAGATGTAATATCAGGAAGCTTGCTGGGGAAGAGAAAATATGTGATGTGTTTATAGCTCCTCTTCCAGCACGCAATCTATCATAGCAGCTGAGACCAGAAGCTGAGCTGACTAGCTCTGTTCTCCATGGCTGTCAGACCAGATGCAGGACACTTAATCTCTGTGCCTGTTTATTTATCTATAAAATGTTGTAAATCATTCCTACTGTATATTCATCATGTAGGCATGGGGTGAAAAGGAAATGTTTTATATGCATGTCCTCAACACTGTGCCAGGCACATCATAGGTAATTAGAAAATGATAACCTTTGTTTTAATTTTAGAGCCCACAGATTGGGAAGAACTGGAGAAATAAGAAATGATTTCTCTTCATCCTAAGCCTTTCTGCTGATTTCAAATATATAACACTGAGAATGCAGATTGAGATGGGGATGGCACCTTTTCCAGGATTACAATGAAACTATGAATTCAGTCTTTAGACATAGAGTTATGTCAGGCCTTAGAAATGGACTTTTAGGACCAGTAGACCTGCCATTGGGATACCAGAGTTCAGTTTTCCATTTGTTAAGTAGGAAAGCAGAAAGAATGTAAGGGAAGACGGAAGAACCAGAATGGAGAATGTTCTGAGTTTGACATGTGCTGGACACAGGTCTCTCATGCCTTCCAATCCCCATACCCAACTAATATTCACTCCAACTTCATGCATCGTTCATAGGGGTGCTAAGGCAATTTCCTCTCCATAAAAGAGTGGAGTCTTTCCACTCCCAGTGCTAAGTCCTGAAGCCCAGACAAAAATTACACAACTCTAGAGGGTACTGTGCCTATTGCCTCCTACAAGAATGAGGTTCCATGGAGATGAACAATGTGGGACCCTGTAGGGGATGAGGACTGCAAAACACTAGAAAATATGATATAGAAAGAATTTGTTAAAAAAAAAAAAAAGATATAGTGGATAAGTATTGTATTTGAGAAACTGATACAGATTTTAAAACAGAAAGAATATAAATGTTTAAATGTCTTAACCATAATGTCCAGACCATAATGATATGTTTAGTCTAGTTTCATTGGAAAATTTAAGCCTAAAAAATGTTTCTTTTTTTGTTTTGAGATTTAGAGATGAGAGTCAGAAAAGATAACAAAGAGAGCACCCAGCTCGACATTCCCATTACAGTGATGAGCAAACAGAGAGGTGAACCAGTCCTCCTATCACACACCAAGGAAGTGGCAAGACTGCTGTCAAGTCTCCATCCCCTGACTTCTAGCTCCTAGATCCCTTTCTAACCCATGCTGCCCTCCAACCTTGGGATCAGGTGGAGTGGAAAGGAACCTAGAGCTGTGAGGGACCTCAAGCCTGTTCAGCAGGGGAGGTGATGTAACTCTCCCAAGCCAAGCTGTTCTGACTCGTCATTACCCAGGAAGCTGATGACCTAAGAAAATCAAACTGGCCACTCCTGTGCTTGTGGGAAAGGAAGGACAAATCCACCTTGGGCACCTATACCACATCAACTTGGACTTTCCTCCTCTTTTTTGGCCCACAGGACTCTCAGTCAAAGCCTGCCTATCTACAGCCCCAAACTCTCTTTGACACACCTTATGGCGAGGAGTTCTGTGGCTTCAGTGTCATGAAAGAGCCCCAGTGGAGGCGGAATGGAGGGACAGGTAATGGAAGGCGCCCAAGCGATGCCACCCCATTCCTCTCCTTGGTCACTGACCCACACTCACCCCCAGCAGTCTATTCTCCTCTCAGCCGTCAGACTCTGAAATACAAACCCAGTCTTGTACTCCCCATTCTACAACTATAGCATGGGCCCTGCATCCTTTCAAAAGGATCAGCTACTCCCCGTGGCAACATCACAATCTGGACCTTGCCCATACCGCCCATCTCATCTCTCTTGAAGAGCCCCTACACCTCACTGCCCGCTTTCACCTAGAAAGCTCTCCCCTGGCTTTTCTGCCTCGCAGACACCCACCCAACTTTCAAGACTTAGCTCCAGTGTGACTTCCTTTGTGAAGTCTCTCCCCTCTTTCTTCTCTCTCCCCGCTCTCCTCCCCTTCTCCATTCTCACCCTTGTTAAGTTGACTGCTGCTTTTTTCATAGTCCCACTGGATACAAGATGCCCAGTTAACATTGAATTTCAGATAAACACATTTTAGTGTTTATCTATCTGAAATTCAAAGTTACCTGGGTGTTCTGTATTTTTATTTGCTAAATCTGGCAACTCTACACTGGAACCCTACGCAACCCAGCATCAGATCAGAGCCAGGTTGTATAAGGTCTGTAGCTCACATAATTGTGTGTGTATGTGTGTGTGTGTGTGTGTGTGTGTGTGTAGTTCTTTTTTAGAAAAGGAATTCAAAAATAGAAGTACAAAATTCGAGACAAAAGTAAATATTTATTTAGAAAGAGAAAATAAATCACATATTTTAAAAAGTTGGCAAACACCATAAAATCCAGAAAAATACATCCACATTTTTGCTAATTAACTACCTAATACCTTTTTGTTTGCTTCTTCTAGGACAATTTTTTTGACTGTTATTTTCTGTAAATAGAATAAAAAGATACTCAGCTCTTTCTTTTGTATGATCAGCTTACTCCAATGGAAGATTAGGATTCAATCATTTCGGACAAGTCCCTCAGGTCCCCTCCCATTGTAGGAGGTTTTCTGTCCTCTCAATAAATCCTGCTTTCTCAAAAAAAAATTTAATTATTTCATAATACCCCATGGAAACATGTCACTTCCCTCCCCCATCCTGCCCACATAAACATATCACAAGTCAGCCCAGGAAGGTACATGCTATTGGAAAAAGACGAAGTCCTGCTCTGCTGTAATCTTGTGTCTCAGCTGGCTTCTGAGAGAACCAGAAAAATGGTCTCAGGTGCAAATGTTGCATATACCTTTCATTCCAACAGCTAACATTTCTCATGGTCACACGCAAAATTCATGGACTGAAAGAGCTAGACTCAAAATAACAGCTGATAAGTATTGAGCACTTTTGCTTTCCAGGTTCTGTACCAAGCACCTATACACGTTATCTCTTTTTAAAATTGTTTGGTTTCTTTTTTTTTTGAGTCAAGTTCTCACTCTGCCACTTAGGTTGGAGTGCAGTGGCATGATCACAGCTCACCCAGCCTTTACCTCCCAAGCTCAGGCAATCCTTCTGCTCAGCCATTGGTGTGGCTGGGACTACAGGCATGTGCCACTGACCCAGTTAAGTTTTTTTTTATTTTTTGTAGAGACAGGGTCTTGCTATGTTGTCCAAACTGATCTTGAACTCTTGGGCCTCAGCATTCCAGAGTACTGGGATTACAGGAGTGAGCCACCACATTATCTCTTTATATGCATCATATGCATTATCTCTTTATATGCATTATCTCTTCATCTTTACACCTACTCTGTGAGGTAGACACTATTTTTGTGTCCTATTGTTTTGGAGGAGGAAACTGAGACTTAGAGCTACTAATTACCTCACCCAAGGACACCCAGGTGGGGAGTGACAAAGGATGCAGTCACAGGCAGCCCCTTCCAGCACCTCCATACCTGACCCTTTCACTGCACCTGACGTGTAAAAGCATCTGGCCCAGCCCTCACATTTACAGATGATGAAACAGCCGGGAACAGAAAGGAGAAATGTTTTGACCTAAGTCACACTGCTGAGTAGTGGTGGAGCTGGGACTAGAGCCCACATCCCTGAACTCTCAGTCCAGTACTCTTTCCATTCACAGCATCTCTGTCACCCTCCTCACTTCAAACTTCCTTCCTTACAGAAACAGACATCTCTTCCCTCCAGACAAAGGAGAAACAGAACCTCAGATGGTATAGAGGAGGGCTTGAGAGTGCCCTTCCCAGTTGACAAATCCAGGCATGTTAGGAGAAGCTATGATTCTGTGGAAATCGGATGTGGTTTTTACCTTATTGGCAAAATACTCATGTCAGTTGAAAAGAGCTTCTCCCATGGGTGCTGAGAGCCAGGGAGCTCCTGCGGAGGGCTTCACCCTAGGAGCCTGGGAGGAGGAGGGGGTCTGACTGGAGGCTGCTGGTTAACTGCACAGTCACAGTAATCGGGTGGCAGAGAGAGGACTGATCCCTGAAATACTCAAGGGGTACGAGCAGGTCAGAGATAAGGACCACATCTTGCAACCACATTGTTTCTTGGTGGAAACCCCAGCCAGCAGCGCTCTCCCGTGCTATCATCCCCACTCCTGGGATCCTGTGCATTCAGAAAGCCAGAGGTATAGGCTGACTTCCTTTCTCAGGTGATTTTTCTCTCCTGGGTTGGCTAAAGCCCCAACATATTCCAGAGACAAACTCATTTAATGCATCAGGCTGAATAGAAGCCTGATGCATCTAGTTAGAAGTGAGCTAAGATTTTCAACTTAGTACTAAAACTTAAAGCAAAATGTAGTCTTTCTAGGAATTCCTCTCTCACCACCCTCACTGCTTTCTTTTCTCCTTGATATCCCCTCAGCCTTGGCAGATTTATTTTGTGCTCGGCACATTTTCGTTTTCGTTTTTTTGGGTCTCTCTGAAAACTCTCCCATCAGACTTAAAATTTCCATAGTTAAGTCAATCTTTTCATTTGAGAACCCAAGGTCAAGTTCTGGCTTGGATATAAATTCCACAAAGGCAGGGATCTTTCCTGTCTGTTAATTACCTTATTCCCTAAATCTAGCACATAGTAGGTACTCCACAAACATTTGTTGAGTGAACGCATGAATGAATGAATGACAGGGAACAGGACCTTCCAAAGGCAAGGACAATCACATATTACTTTGTGGTTTCCGCCACATCCACCTGTATGGAGTTTTGGTGAGTTCAACATAAAAGCCTGCCTGCTAAACTCGGGGACTGGTGGGGGTTCCCTGCAGTCATAGGAACACTAATCTTCTGTGCCCAAGCCTTAGGTGAAGTCCTTCCAGAGAAAATATATATTGATGAAATATATGGATTCCCTTCCCCTCAAAAATGTATACATATATACAAACTTTCCTTCTGATGTTCATCTGATGTCCACCTTCTGATGTCCCTTAGGAGTCCTTGAATTCTAAGTTAGTAACATTAAAAGACTTGAATTTGAATCTAACTTTCACACTTGTTGGCTCTATAACTTTGAACAAGTCAATTAACCTCTCTGTGCCTCAATTTTTCATCTGAAGAAATGGGAGTGATAATTCTTGCCCTGCCCTCTTACATTACAAGTCATATGCTATATACATGTGTAAAGGATTAATATTACAAAGGGAGAGGATTAATCAGGAAAGAATTGCCAGATTCTTTTCTCCCTACCTATTTGCCTAAGGGCAAATTAAAACTTGCTCAGCTATTCCTGTCCCAGTAATGGAAGTCACAGAAACTCATCTAATGCTGGAAGGAAACTGGTCATCTACTCTTCTAGCTTCATTAGTTCATGCTAGCTTGTCTGCAGAAAGCTCTTCCCACAGCTGGGAGCTCGAGCGTTTCTCCCTTAGGAAGAAGCAGGGACGCATCATTTCTGGCTCCTATAAAGCTACAGCCTTCACCAGGACTGGCAAAGCCAAATGATGCTGAATTATAAAATTAGCACTGGCGTTAGGATGAGCAACCATCCCAGTTTGCCTGATAAGGAGGTTTGCTGGGACACAGAGCTTCCAGTCCTGAAACTGGGAAAGTCCCTGGCAAGTTGCTCATCCTAACTGAACTGAGAACAGAAAAGTGAGATTTGATTTCTGGCTCTGCTGCTTGCTAGCTGGATGATCTTGGGCAAGTCACATAAAGCTATCTTCTATTTGCCTCAGTTTTCTTATCTGAAATATGGGGCAAATGAGGACCAGGTGATATAACACACAGGATGCTCCTAGAAGAAGAAGAAAACTCAACAAATGGTTTTGAAACTTGAATGCAAGCAACACAAGTATAACTCACAGAGGAGAGACTGTGTTCTTCTCTGCTCCACCATTCAAAGATAGCATTTGTCCATCACTCTGTGCTCTCCAGAGCATTTTCTCATATAGTATTTTACACTTAAATGTCTTATAAATAAGGACAATGCATTTATCCCCCTTTTTTCAGATGAGAAAACTGAGGTTCAGTGATTGAAGGATCAGGCAATCAGGTAGAGCTAGAGTTACAGCCTCAGCATCTTGATGCTTAGTCCAGGCCTCTTCCCTCATGATCATTCTCCCTGCCTACCCCACGGGGCAGCAGCTAGCATTGCCCTCAGCCTGGGGACCTCAAGCTTCTAGAGACAGTTAATCCACTGATATAAAGTGGCAGTGCTGGGGCAACAACAGAGGAAGAAATTTCGCCCCTCAACACACTCAGGGTCATTTTTTGGCACAAGATTCAAGGTTGAGAATGTCCTTTCTTTCTAATGACATGGAGATCCTGTTAGAATGCAAAATTGCTACAGTCAGATTCTTCTTAAGATTAAGAAGATAGGCCAGGCATGGTGACTCATGCCTATAATCCCGAAGGTGGGAGGATTTTTGAGCCCAGGAGTTTAAGACTAACCAGAGAGGGCCGTTGCCTTGCTAGACTCTGGTGTGGCCATGTGCTCTTTGAACTATGGCTGACTTTGGACCCCTCTCCCACCTTGGGGAGGTAAATTTTCTCTCTCCTTCTCTTTCTCTTTCTAATTTACTTTTAAATAAACTTTTCTTTATAAAAAAAAAAAAAAAAAAA